>NC_136271.1:11002963-11215463 GCF_964187855.1 Myxine glutinosa
GAAAAACACTACTTTAACATCAGCAAAACACTACTTTAACATCAGAAAAATACTACTTTAACATCAGAAAAATACTACTTTAACATCAGAAAAATACTACTTTAACATCAGAAAAATACTACTTTAACATCAGAAAACACTAATTTAACATCAGAAAAATACTACTTTAACATCAGAAAAATACTACTTTACATCATAAAAACACTACTTTAACATCAGAAAAATACTACTTTAACATCAGAAAAACACTACTTTAACATCAGAAAAACACTACTTTAACATCAGAAAAATACTACTTTAACATCAGAAAAATACTACTTTAACATCAGAAAAACACTACTTTAACATCAGAAAAACACTACTTTAACATCAGAAAAATACTACTTTAACATCAGAAAAATACTACTTCAACATCAGAAAAATACTACTTTAACATCAGAAAAACACTACTTTAACATCAGAAAAACACTACTTTAACATCAGAAAAACACTACTTTAACATCAGAAAAACACTACTTTAACATCAGAAAAACACTCCTTTAACATCAGAAAAATACTACTTTAACATCAGAAAAATACTACTTTAACATCAGAAAACACTAATTTAACATCAGAAAAATACTACTTTAACATCAGAAAAATACTACTTTACATCATAAAAACACTACTTTAACATCAGAAAAATACTACTTTAACATCAGAAAAACACTACTTTAACATCAGAAAAACACTACTTTAACATCAGAAAAATACTACTTTACATCATAAAAACACTACTTTAACATCAGAAAAATACTACTTTAACATCAGAAAAATACTACTTTAACATCAGAAAAACACTACTTTAACATCAGAAAAACACTACTTTAACATCAGAAAAACACTACTTTAACATCAGAAAAACACTACTTTAACATCAGAAAACACTAATTTAACATCAGAAAAATACTACTTTAACATCAGAAAAACACTACTTTAACATCAGAAAAACACTACTTTAACATCAGAAAAACACTACTTTAACATCAGAAAAATACTACTTTAACATCAGAAAAATACTACTTTAACATCAGAAAAATACTACTTTAACATCAGAAAACACTAATTTAACATCAGAAAAATACTACTTTACATCATAAAAACACTACTTTAACATCAGAAAAATACTACTTTAACATCAGAAAAACACTACTTTAACATCAGAAAAACACTACTTTAACATCAGAAAAACACTACTTTAACATCAGAAAAATACTACTTTAACATCAGAAAACACTAATTTAACATCAGAAAAATACTACTTTACATCATAAAAACACTACTTTAACATCAGAAAAATACTACTTTAACATCAGAAAAATACTACTTTAACATCAGAAAAACACTACTTTAACATCAGAAAAACACTACTTTAACATCAGAAAAACACTACTTTAACATCAGAAAAACACTACTTTAACATCAGAAAACACTAATTTAACATCAGAAAAATACTACTTTACATCATAAAAACACTACTTTAACATCAGAAAAATACTACTTTAACATCAGAAAAACACTACTTTAACATCAGAAAAACACTACTTTAACATCAGAAAAATACTACTTTAACATCAGAAAAATACTACTTTAACATCAGAAAAATACTACTTTAACATCAGAAAACACTACTTTAACATCAGAAAAACACTACTTTAACATCAGAAAAACACTACTTTAACATCAGAAAAATACTACTTTAACATCAGAAAAACACTACTTTAACATCAGAAAAACACTACTTTAACATCAGAAAAATACTACTTTAACATCAGAAAAACACTACTTTAACATCAGAAAAACACTACTTTAACATCAGAAAAATACAACTTTAACATCAGAAAAACACTACTTTAACATCAGAAAAACACTACTTTAACATCAGAAAAACACTACTTTAACATCAGGAAAACACTACTTTAACATCAGGAAAACACTACTTTAACATCAGAAAAACACTACTTTAACATCAGAAAAACACTACTTTAACATCAGAAAAACACTACTTTAACATCAGAAAACACTAATTTAACATCAGAAAAATACTACTTTAACATCAGAAAAATACTACTTTACATCATAAAAACACTACTTTAACATCAGAAAAACACTACTTTACATCTTGCAACGCCGCATGAGAATCAGAATATCAATCAATCAAAATGCTGAATAACACAAAAAGAGGCACAAAGTCGTTAACTCGAACTACAGGAATCCCTCCACAATGTTGAAATCGGGTCATTTGTCGTCAATGTTAAAATGCTGTGGTCGCCCATTCTCCGTAGAATCGTCAAATACAGAAGCAATAAAATGTTCGACTACTCACTTGGGTGTGGTTCAGATTGTGGGTCCCATTAAAAGACGAACTAGCAGGACGATCTACAAACGATGATGAAGTTCGTAATGCGGTAAAAGAATACTGAATGCTCAGTGAAATACGTTAGCAGGATGTGATATCTGCTTGGACCATGCATCCCAAAATGGGCCTGTGGGGCTTTTTACTCTGTGGGTGTGAAGGGCACCACCGTGTGATGGAAACCTGTCACTGTAGGAAGGTCTGCAATGATCGTTACATTGACCATTATAGTTGGAGCGGTCACAAGAGGAAAGACGTTGGTCCATCGGCAGCCGCATTTCCGGCCTCTTGTATGATTCCTACCACGGTGGTAACCCTCACCACCTTCACTCAATGTGGGTGGGCATTGGTCTTCGACAACTAGAATTGGGTATACAATTTATTGGTTCACGAGTTATCAAACGAGTTATCAAGAGTGACCACTATATTCGTCATGGGTGTGCGTCTGTGTGTCTGTCTGTCCGCAGCATAACTACCCGATGATATCATCCGATCTTGATGAAACTTGGGTGGGAGGTTGATATCATGATCTGGTTGTGTCCTGCCTAGAGTGGGCGTATTGCGCCCATTGTGGGCGGAGCCAGACCTGAAAAAGATGTCTTTTTAGGGGGTAATCGAGTTCAAGCTACATCTTCTCCGAGGGGTTTGGTGGAATCTGACAGGGGTTTCGGTATTTGGTTAGGCCAATGTCATGTGTCTAGCCCCACGGAGCTCGATTTTTCATCTTCGCCCCAAGGTCACAAGGTCACAAAATTTAGAAAAGTCGATTTTTGATGGTTTTATTACATTGTTCGCTTCCTGATAGGGTGAAATGTACATGATCTTATATTATCACATACATCATGAAATACAAGTTTTCCAACAAATTTCTGAATCTTCGACCTTTGACCTTTGGCGGTCACAAAGGTCAAAGTTTCAAAGTTGTCGGAATCGAACCGAATTTTCGGTATTGTGTAGCTAACTAACCTCATAACTGATTATACATTATTTTCTATCTCATTTCAAGGTCAGTAACCTTCGTTTTGACATTTCCGGGCCTGGCCTGTCCGGGCCTGTTTTGGTCACAGTCCGTCCTTTGTCATTGAATACCGCTCGCTCGTGAACCATCGTCGTCTCCTGACTCGTTCCTTTTATTATCACTAGGATGTTTATTCTTTCATGTCTACAACAAATCGCATAGCTCATGTTGCTATGCATCTTGCGTTCTCAATGAACCACTTATTATTTAATACCATAAATTCCCACTAAATTAATTTGCCTTGGAAAAGTAATCTAAATGTAATTTAATTTATAATGATAAAATGTCCATGTAATATGTGGATTATCAAATTGCCAGTCTGTGTTGCTAATTTCCATAAACCCGAGCTTTGGCTCCAGACGATGCTAACTGGTAGTTTCTTCCCCTCCAATGGGAAACACTTCCAACTGGAATGGCTGTCGGTGCATTTTATCAAAGTGATCTGATATGTTACCAAGTGATGGTTTTATTATGCGCGTCCTTGAAGTGAAAAGCAGGGTGAAGCAATTGGTTCACTTTGTCTGTCTGTCTCTCTGTCTGTCTGCAAACGTCAATTTATGATCGAGGAACAAATTAATTTCAATTGAACACAAATCGGAATATGAATCGGAACATGAATCGGAAAACAAAACCTGTAGTTAGCAGTACTTTGGCTTCACATTTGGCAAATTGTATGGAATCTCATTCAGAATCACGCATGCGCAGAGATGAGTATGGTCAATTTTTCACTCTGTTTGTCCGTCTGTCTGTCTGGCAGACAAACAAAGTTGAAAATCATTCCAAAGCAGGAAACGTACTGTTTGGAAAAACGTCATAAAGGACACAAAGAACCACCTTTAGAGGCCATTTTTCCCCGCCGCGTGGGGGTTGGCCTTTTTCGGGCACCGTGGTCCCCTTTTTTTTGAAGCAATGTTTTATGGCCGGATGCCCTTCCTGCCGCCAACCCTGTTAGTCGCCTCTTGCGACACACAGGGAATTACCAGTGATCTGGTACTCAATTTGCCGACCGCGGAAGGATGACAGGCTGAATCAACCCCCCTGGCGTTAGTTCAGCGATCGTCCGGATTCGAACCGAGGATCCCAACCCAGCACCCTAACCGCTAAGCCAACACCAGGCTTAATAAAGGACACAAATAACAGGCACACATGACTAATGCCACGTGGTAAAGGTCCACAGACACAGAATTTTGTTTTGATGTTACTACATCGATTTTAAAGTAATAAACGAAGAACTGAACGTGTTTTTTTATTCCAATTTTTTTTTGTGGGAGTTGCAGTTAAAAAAGCAAACCTGTTTTTTTTTTTTTTTTTTTTTTAATACAAGATCGAGGATCGTGTAAGAGCTAAACCTGTAGAGTAGCGCTCCTAAACATTCTAGAACATTCAGAAAGTGAATTAGCAGCGTCATACAAATTGACACTCAAAAGTGACGTATTTATCTTAAGGTTACCGTTTTGCTATAAAAGGAGAGCTAGGAAGGTAGTAAGGCAGGGGATGTTTCACTCAAGGAGTGGTGAATGTATGGAATAGTCTCTAAAAAGGTTGTGGCAACAGAAATAATTGATGGGTTTAAATTTTCAAACAGCAACCAATGACATTTTCACTGCCAAAGAGCAAAACCCATCAACTTTGTGTTTTTTTTAATTTGCTGCTGGATTATACACTTTTATTGCACAATTCATTCATTTAATTTTTCCCATTTCATTTTTTCACAGAATATCATTTCTGAATCGCATTGTCTTTGGTAAATCCACATTAATAACTCGAAACATGAAAACTGAGGTTTATTGTCTCTTTATTCACATTGTGACCCTTTTCCTAATCCTTGATTCACTCTTTCTTTTTCTCGGGAACTTGCATTTCTCTGCATTATTCGAAGAGTGTGTTCAAAATGTTTGATTAACAGGGATTTTGTTGGCACCTAAGAGCCCCCACATCATTATCTAGCTGAATTTACCACCCATATAGTAACTGGTGATGTAACATGGCTTTGACTCTGGGATTCCTGAAAACAAATTGGAGTCCGTGCAGTGGAAGCATAAGGAATCACCATCACCCACATCAAACCCTCAACTGACACCATCCAGTCTCAATTTTCTGGGATGCTAAGGGAATGCTGTTGATCGACTATATGCAAAAATTGTGGTAGGCCATCAGGCACAAACACCAAGGGATGTTTACCAAAGCTGTGCTCCTCCTCCATGACAAAGTGCATGTGCACAAGACCCGTGATGCATCGACTGCCGTTAGGACTGTGGCTCAGACAAGTTGGATTTGAGGTTTATGGAAGGGCTAGAAACAGCAGTTGACAGACAGAACGGCCAACAACATAACATAACTAGAGGAACATAATTGAAGCTGGGGGGTGTAGGGGTGGGGAGGAGGGGAGAGGGGGGAGGGTGGAGTGGCGAAAACACACCGATAGCAGGGTGGGGAGGGGGGGGGGGCGAGGGAGTTGGGGAGAGGGGCAGACACAGTGGGTGAACGAGAACGACACTCGCAGAGTGCTTACCTCCATCAAGGTGAACAGTTTACGTTTTGTATCCTCTTAATAGGCTGGGTCTGCATCCAGACCTTAACCAGGATCGAATCGGCTTGTTATTGTCACCTACAGTGCATTCAGAAAGTATTCAGCCCCCTTCACTTTTTTCACATTTTGTTATGTTGCAGCCTTATGCTGAAATCGTTTAAATTCATTTTTTCCCTCATCAATCCACACTCAATACCCCATAATGACAAAGAGAAAACAGGATTTTAGAAAGATTTGCAAATTTATTAAAAATAAAAAACTGAAATATCACATTGACATAAGTATTCATACCCTTTGCTATGACACTTGAAATTTAGCTCAGAGGCCTCCCATTTCTCTTTATCATCTTTGAGATGTTTGTTTCTGCACCTTGATTGGAGTCCACCTGTGGTAAATTCAATTGATTGGACATGATTTGGAAAGGCACACACCTGTCTATATAAGGTCTCACAGCTGACGATGCATATCAGAGCAAAAACCAAGCCATGAGGTCGAAGGAACTGCCTGCAGAGCTCAGAGGTAGGATTGTGTCGAGGCACAGATCTGGGGAAGCCTACAAAATATCTCTGCTGCATTGAAGGTTCCCAAGGGCACAGTGGCCTCCATAATTCTTAAATGGAAGAAGTTTGGAACAACCAGGACTCTTTCTAGAGCTGGCTGCCCGGCTAAACTAAGCAAACGGAGGAGAAGGGCCTTGGTAAGAGAGGTGACGAAGAACCCGATGGTCACTCTGGCTGAGCTCCAGAGATCCTGTGTGGAGATGGGAGAAACTTCCAGAAGGACAACCATCACTGCAACACTCCACCGATCTGGGCTTTATGGCAGAGAGGCCAGACAGAAGCCAAACAGTTCAATCTTGGTTTCATCAGACCAGAGAAGCTTGTTTCTCACAGTCTGAGAGTCCTTTAGGTGCTTTTTGCAAACTCCAAGCGGGCTTTCATGTGTCTTTCACTGAGGAGAGGAGAGACTGAGGAACGCCCACCTGCATGGCCGTGTATTCACAGATGACAACGAATTGAGATGTGGCTGAAATATAAATACGATATTTTAATGAGTGGAAGGGGTAGGGGAGGTGAGGGGAGAGGGAAGGGAAAGATATACTACATATATATCCTTTTGGGGGGGAGGAGGGGTTTACTTTGACAGGTCCCTCCGTTTTGGCAGAGGAGGGAAGGGAAGGAGGAAAAAATTTCCCGTGCAAAGAGTGCTTCATAACCTCAGTGTTGCACAGGTAAAAAATGGAAGTTGTAATCACCAGGTGGAGCTACACGGTACACATTTACATAGAGAATTTACGCCCCGCTCCCGCTCCCCCACACCCTGAATGAGGCCATGGCCACATCGCCTATGTTACCCCGCAGACAAAGTTGTATTTGTACCCCGAGTAAAGTATGAAAACGCTTATAGCTGGAGTACCTGGCATTGTTCAAGCAAAAGAGAAACATTAACATATTTGAAACTAGAAAGAGCAATCAGAGATTGCAGACCCTCGGCAGGACGTGTTTTCAGTGGTTTTTAAGGCTTTTGTTTTAAAACAAATATGGCGGCCGAACCACGTGACCAATGACGTCACCATTATTTTTTTCCTCCACCAATTTATCCCTAGATGATGCTCAATAAATTTCATCTTGATTGGATGAAGTTTTGTAATTTGAAAAATTATGATGTCATAATGGAGGCACCTATGACATCATCATGAACATATTTTATTCCCCATGGAGAGTTCTTTACAGTGAGCCATGTCTCAAATTTTTCTATTCAGCGCTTTCAATGGTAGAGGTGCAAAGTTTTCGGTTTTTCCAAGATGGTGCCCATACCACGTGATCTATGACATCATAATTATCATGACAAATTTATAAAGGTGGAGTTGCACCTATGCTGAAAATTTCCTGTCAATCGGACCAACGGTTGCAGAGAAAATCATATTTATTCTGTGCGGACAAGCAAACAGACAAACAAACAGACAAACATACAGATGAAAAATCGGTCAGAGACTGAGGACTTGCCGGAATGTGCTTTTTTATCGGCCATTTTGGACAAATATAACGGCCAAACCACGTGACCGATGACGTCATCATTATTTGTTTTCTAAACTAATTTATTCCTTGATGATGCTCAATAAATTTCATCTTGATTGGATGAAGTTTTGTACTTGTCGAATTAAGACGTCATAATGCAGGCACCTATGACATCATCATTAACATATTTTATTCCCCATGGAGAGTTCTTTACAATGAGCCATGTCTCAATTTTTTCTATTCAGCACTTTCGGAGATATAGAGGTGCACATTTTTTCGGTTTTTCCAAGATGGCGGCCGACCCACGTGACCGATGGCGTCATCATTATTATTTTTTCTCCACCAGTTTATGCCAACATGGCGCGCAATAAATTGCATCTTCATCGGATGAAGTTTTGTAATTGTCGAATTATGACGTCATAATGGAGGCACCAATGACGTCATCATTAACATATTTTATTCCCCATGGGGAGTTCTTTACAATGAGCCATGTCTCAATTTTTTCTATTCAGCACTTTTGGGGATATAGAGGTGCAAAGTTTTTCGGTTTTTCCAAGATGGCGGCCAAACCACATGACCGATGACGTCATCATTATTAATTTTTTTCTCCACCAGTTTATGTCGCTCAAGAAATTGCATCTTGATAGGATGAAGTTTTGTACTTGTCGAATTATCGAATTATGACGTCATCATGGAGGCCTTGAGCTGAGAGAGTTAAAAATTGGGCACAGTCTATTCCACGGCAAGACAAATATGTGTGTAAGGTTTGGCCATTCTACGTGTAATGGTGTAGATGTAGTACTGCGAACAAACAGACAGACAAACAGAAAAACCAACCAATCAACATACTTGCTGGAATCTTTTCCGGCAAGTAACAAACACAAACAAACGGACTCCACTGCAATGTCCTCTCCTCAGGCAAGGAAAATGAGGGCAAATATAATGGAAAAGCAATTACATCCAAATCAGAATCAATCACAAATGTCAAATCATCATTTCACCTTTTTGTTGAATATATGGTGGTGAATGTGCCGTTCATCACGTTTCTGAGTTAAGTACGATGACGTTCCTAAAGAAGAAGAAGCCTTACAACCAACTTTGACTGCTTCCGGAATTGTTTTGTTATTTGTGTTCAAATATCTGGTAATTGTTTTGTATTTATTTATGTGAATATGTACTTGTATATAACTGTCATTAATCAAAAAAGTTTAGGCACTAAAGAGCGATTTCAAAAATATATATAAAAAAAACTTTTCTTTTTTTCAAAAGATTTTTTTTTGCCTAAAACACTCCCAGGCACTCACTGATGAACCTCTGAAAGTTTGACGAAGATCCGTTCAGCCCTCTGAGAAAAATGGCGACACACACACAGACAGACACACAGACCAATGGCTCTCTTATATAGTAGACTAGCAGAAGTACCCGGCATTGCCGGGTGGGGGAGGGGAGGGGGAGGGGGAAGGTGAGGGGAGGGGAACGGGGGGAGAGCGAGCCCCTTGGTAAAGCGAGCGATTTTTTTTTTTGCATAGCGTCATAGCGTCATAGTGTTCATAGCGTTTCATAGCGTCATAGCGATTTTTTTTTTCATAGCGTCCATAGCGTCAT
Organism: Myxine glutinosa; assembly: GCF_964187855.1. Lineage (NCBI taxonomy): Eukaryota > Metazoa > Chordata > Myxini > Myxiniformes > Myxinidae > Myxine > Myxine glutinosa. The sequence goes on from NC_136271.1 coordinate 11,012,530, forward strand.
AGCGTCATTGCGATTTTTTTTTTCATAGCGTCATAGCGTCATAGCGTTTCATAGCGTCATAGCGTCATATCGTTCATAGCGTTCATAGCGTTCATAGCGTTTCATAGCGTCATCGCGATTTTTTTTTTCATAGCGTCATAGCGTTCATAGCGTCATAGCGTTCATAGCGTCATATCGTTCATAGCGTCATAGCGTTCATAGCGTCATAGCGTCATCACGTGATCGCTCTGAGCGAATCAGCGCCCACCTGCTCTGATTCCGTTGATTCCGTGCGCTGAAATGCGCTGAGGTAAATATGAATAAAAAATATGGATCGTCAAATATTTTGAGTTCGGCCATGTTCGTCCCAGGCTCAATGGCCATGTCTATGCCAAATATCAAGCACGTAAGCCTCTCCGTTTAGGAGTCTATCGGTAACATTACACACACACACACACACACACACACACACACACACACACACACACACACACACACACACACACACAGACACACACACACACACACACACACACACACACAAACTGTGTTTTATATATATAGATGTACTATTATATATAATGTACTATTATTATGAATATGAACATGCCTCTAAAGTACGTAATATAAAAATATGTCTACGTCAGTAAAATACAAGTATCGGTAAAAGATGTACGTATTCTATAAAATATATATGATTGGAACATTAATCTACACAATAAAACCGAAATGGTCTGCCTGCTGGTGTGTGGAGGTGGTTCGTATGCAGCCTGTGGCTGCTTGGCTGCATCATTATCTGGAGGCGCAGCTGTTCTGCTGATGCAATGCCCCCAATTACCAGTCATCTGGATCTGGTACTCATTTTGCCGACCTGGGAAAGATGACAGGCTCAGTCAACCCACATGGTGTTAATTCAACAACTTGACAGGGGCTCTAACTCAGGATTCTTAGATCTCAAGCCAGCCACCTTAACGGTTAAGCCAACACCAGTGTTTGTCTGCTGTGTGAACATAACCTACATCATAACATAAAAAAACCTATGTATGAACATAAACCTACGTTGTAATATAAACCTAAGTATGAATATAAAGCAATGTTGAACATAAACCTATGTATGAACATAAAGCAATGTATGAACATAAAGCAATGTTGAACATAAACCTATGTATGAACATAAAGCAATGTATGAACATAAAGCAATGTATGAACATAAGCCTACGTTGTAATATAAACCTCTGTATGCACTTTTTTCAAATAACTCACAATTTTCCCTAAAAATAAGTTGATATTCACAAAAGTATTTTGTCTCCACAATTTTTTATTTCACTGTTAACATTGCAGAACCTTTGTTTTTGATTCAGAACTTAATATATCCTTTTTAATCAGAAGATAAAAAGAAATGGCATTGACAAAATTATTGACACCCTTGACTTAATATTTGGTAGCACAGCCTTTGGACAAAATAACTGTAGTCAAGCACTTCCTATAGCCATGAATGAGCTTCCTACATCTCTCTACTGGCAGTTTTGTCCCACTCTTCTTGTGCAAACTGCTCCAGTTCTCCCAGATTTGAAGGGCGCCTTCTCCCAACTGCTGTTTTCAGATCTCCCCACAGGTGTTCAATGGGATTTATATCTGGACTCATGCCTGGCCACTTCAGAACAGTCCAGCGTTTTGTCTTGAACCATTCCTGCTGCTTTTTGAAGTGTGTTTGGGTCATTGTCTCCTGTTGCAAGACCCCTGACGTTCGACGGAGACCCAGCTTTCTGATACTGGGTTGAACATTGCGTTCCAAAATGTTTTGGTAATCTCCTGATTTCATGATGCCATGCACACATTCAAGGCACCTAGTGCCAGAGGCAGCACAGCTACCCCAAAACATCACTGAACCTCCTCCATGTTTGACTGCAGGGAAGGTGTTCTTTTCTTTGAAGGATTCATTTTGTTTTCTGTAAACATAGAGATGATGTGCTTTACCAAAAAGCTCTAATTTGGTCTCATCTGTCCACAGGACAGTCTCGCGGAGATTTTGGCTTGTTCAGGTGTGTTTTGGCAAACTCCAGTTGGGCTTTCGTATGTCTCTCTCTCAGCAGCAGTGGGGTCCTCCCGGGTCTCCAACCATAGAACCCTCTTTCATTGAGTTGGCGACGGATGGTGCAAGTTGAAACTGTCGTACCTTGTGTCTGAAGGTCAGCTTGAATCTGTTTGGCAGTTGATCGAGGTGCTTTCTCCACCATTCAAACAATCCTTTGCTGCAATCTACGATCATGTTTTCTTTTGCGGCCACGTCCAGGGAGGTTGGCTACATGCCATGGGCCTTAAACTTCTTGATAACATTGCGTACGGCGGATATAGGAACATCATGGTCTCTGGAGATGGACTTGTAGCCTTGAGATTGTCCATGCTTGGCTACAATCTTGTGTCTGACCTCCTCGGACAATTCTCTGGTTTTCTTTCTTTTCTCCATGATCATTGCGGTGCACACAGTGACACAAAACAGCAGAATGACTCCTTTCCTCTATTAAAACTGGTTGATCTTAATGATTGATTTTATATTGCAGGTACCTGCAACTCACCATAGGTGAGTTCAATTCCAAAGTAAAGGAGAATCACCTGCTTGAAATCCAATTAGTTCCAAACAATTCTAAAAGGTGCCAATAATATTATCCTGGCCGTTTTAGGATTTCTGTGCGGAATAAGGTAAGATTTAGTAATTTTTTCAGCTTTTTTTTGTTTTGATCCACTGCAAACCAAAGTACACATGTGGATACCAAAATATTTTTTTAATTTCAACAATTTTCTGGAAGAAATGGTGCATTATTTGAAAAAAGTGCAAGGGTGCCAATATTTTTAGCTATGACAGTATGTATGAACGTAAACCTATGTATGAACATAAACCTACATATGAACATAAACCATTTTTTTTACATAAATCTATGTATGAACATAAACCAATGCATGAACATAAACCTATGTTGTAACATAAACCTATGTATGAACATAAACCTACGTTGAACATAAACCTATGTATGAACATAAACCTACATGGTAACATAAACCAATGTATGAACATAAACCTACATCGGAACATAAACCAATGTATGAACATAAATCTATGTATGAACATAAACCTACATCTTAACATAAACCTACATCTATATAAATAAAGGAGGAGTGTCTCTGTGTGTGTGTGTGTGTGTCTGTCTGTCTGGATGTCCGCATATAACTCAAGAACTACACATCGGAGAAAAGTTTTAGACACAGATTCGGAATCAGCATAAAATTCCGGTGTTTATAGGCTACTTTTTATTTTAATATCAATGGTTTAAAAAACCGGGCCAGCTGCAATTCCATGGTGTAGTTTGTGGCGGCGCTATTGCCCCTTTCCGATCCCATGACGCATTGCGGTTCCGATTCGCGATAAGGTCTATGCGCTATCACCGACACTTTTCCACCTTTTCCATACCTTTTAATCAGATTTACCTTATCGTCCATCGTAACCACATTACGCTTGGAAACACTAGCATTATCCTTCTTCGGACCCATGGCTAACACAGACACAGTAAAGGAATACTGTACGTCGCCTGTTTTGAATGAGAATCAGCAGCTGCGCGTATGTACAGTATACTTACTGTACGTACATATTTATATATTTTTAATGTGCTTTTTATTGTATTTTAAATTGTTTTTTAGCTTCTTTTATTGTTAATTTATGTACTATTTTATTTATTTTAAATATATTTTTAAGGAAAACAAATGTTTTCACGTCCGTAGGAGTGACGTAATGTCACACATAATGACGTTCGCTGCCCAGTCATGAAAGAAATTATGATTCTCTTGCCAAAGTGACATGAAGATCAGGCAGTAAACTTCCCAACTGAGTTTCTCAACAGTCGTCAGCCTCAAGGACTCCCAACACACAGGTTGATTCTCAAGGTGGGAGCACCAATCATGCTTCTAAGGAATCTTGATCCACCAAAGCTGTGTAATGGAACACGATTGACAATCCAGCAAATGATGCCGCATGTCCTGGAGGCAACCATCCTCTCAGGACAATACAGAGGAGAGAAAGTATTCATTCCAAGGATACCACTTATTCCACCTGACCTTCCATTCTCCTTCAAGAGGATTCAGTTCCCCATCAGGCTATGTATTGCTATGTCCATCAACAGGGCGCAGGGGCAATCAATGAAGGTTGTAGGCCTGAACTTCACAGAACAAGTGTTTGCCCATGGCCAGCTGTACGTGGGCTGCTCGAGGGTTGGAAAACAGAGCAATCTCTATGTCTTGGCACCAAGTAAGAAAACCAGAAATGTTGTATACCCAGAGGTTTTGAGAAATTGAAAATTGAAAAAACGTCATATAGGAAATGTACTGTGATATTGCTGTAAAATATGCATGTTCTTTTCATCATATATTTGTATTATTCTTATTCAACCCGGGCGAAGCTGGGTACCTTAGCTAGTCTTAACATAAACCTATGTATGAACATAAATCTATGTATGAAAATAAACCTACATCTTAACATAAACCTATGTATGAACATCAACCTATGTATGAACATAAACCTACTTTGTAACATAAACTTACTTTGTAACATAAACCATTATTACTTAGGATATTATTATTTAACATACGATTACCATTGATAAGGCAAAATGGAGAAGATTGTCATGGGCCCCGCAAGGCTAACCCCCGCTCTAGCAGGGAAAATGGCCTTAAAATGCCTGTTGTTGTTTGTTGTTGTAACATAAACCCATGTCGTCCACCTGCATTGCCATAAATCTACACACCACACAAATACAAACACACCAGCACACAGAAACCACACAAACTAATGTGACCACACAAACGCATGTCACCACACAAACTAATGTCACCACACAAACGCATGTCACCACACAAACTAATGTCACCACACAAACTAATGTCACCACACAAACTGATGTCACCACTCAAACTAATGTCACCACACAAACTAATGTCACCACTCAAACTGATGTCACCACACAAACTAATGTCACCACACAAACTAATGTCACCACTCAAACTGATGTCACCACACAAACTAATGTCACCTCACAAACTAATGTCACCACTCAAACTAATGTCACCACACAAACGAATGTCACCACTCAAACTAATGTGACCACACAAACGAATGCCACCACTCAAACGAATGCCACCACTCAAACTAATGTCACCACATTTTTGGCCGGGGTCATTTAAGCCAAGGATATGGATTTTTGAGAATATTAATGTTTGTTGCAAATTAAAGATGATTTGTACAAGTGTGTTGATAAATACCATAAAGCAGCAACAAAAAAACAACGTGATCTACCTGAGTTAAACAACTTAAACTTTTTCTTTCAATCATCATGCCAAACAGATAAAATACATCAAAGGACTCATTTTACAAATGTAATTGCATAGTGGGATGAAGAATTAATGGGGTGATAAAACTAGAGAACTCTTTCTCGGACACGTTTACTGGCCCTCAATACATTCATTTCTTATACAATTGGAATGGTCGCTTTTCGCTTTATGTTTGAATCTGAGCTTGTGCTGATACTGGCTTCCACAAATATTAGCTGTGTCTCTATCTGTACATTCGGCTTTCAGGAAAGCACGGAGTTATAGTCACTCGCATTTGAACCGTCTAGCCACGGTGGCTTTCATGAAGAGGAGACGAGTTATTCCATGGAGACACCCTGAAAAAAATAACAAATTATGGCCGCCTTCAGTCGAACGTCGGGCTTGTTCGGCTGGTTCATGAAAGGATTGGGGCAAAAACGTTTCCCACCTGACTCCACATGAAGGTGGAAATACTTGAGGCTGTTATTAGCCCCCGTTGGACTTAGTCCGAAACGGGGGCTTCTGGATTGGGTCTCGTCCGTCTGTCCATCCGTTCATCCATCCGTCCCTGTGTGCGTCGCAACCACATCTCGGAGATGTATGGACCAATTTTGTTCATACTTGGAAAAAAGGCAATCCATGACGGTATACATGTGCACATTCCTTTGTTTCGCGATGCAATCAGGAATGGCCGATTGGCGGCCATTTTAGTTGAAAAAAAAAAACCCTGACATTGAACAAGTCCTCAATGATTTCTAGGATATGCATTTGCTGATGTTGTTCAAACTTGGCACACAGATAATGAATTATGGCTTGCATAGTGCATGCCATTTTTTCGAGATCAGATCCAAGATGGTTGACTGGCAGCCATTTTGTTACTTAAACATGTCCCCAAAAATTTCTCGGACATGCATTTTCCGATTTTGTTCAAACTTGTCAAAAGCACAGTACGGTACATGATACATGATAGCACACCTCATTTTATTTTGCGATCTGATCAGAGATGGCCGACTGGTAGACTGGCGGCCATTTTAGTTGTAACCCCCCCCCCCCCCCCCCCGATATTGAAAACGTCCTCAATCATTTCTCGGACATGCATTTACCGATCTTGTTGAAACTTTTCCCACTGGTGTTGAATGATGGGTTATATATGCACATCATTTTGATAAGAGATCAGATCCAAGATGGCTGACTGGTGGTCATTTTGTGACTTAAACGTGTCCCGAACCATTCCTTGACATGCATGCACCAATTTTGTTGAAACTTGGCACAAACACAATACATGAGAGCATACATATGCAGAAGATTTTGTTTTGTAATCCGACCAAAGATGGCCAACTGGCGGCCTTTAACTCCGTACAGCAAAATTACGAAAACCACGGGTACTATGACGTTTTATGTCTTTTTCCTCTTCTTCTTCTTCTTCTTCTTCTTCTTCTTATTTTGTAATAGTAGATCTGTATCTTTACATTTATAATGGTAAAGATTTTATAATGTTTATTTTCAAGTGATGAACTTTTATAAAATTAAATACTGTCTGTATAGATCATGAAATCTACTCATTGGTGTGAAAAATTAACTCCACGAGTCACAGTGACAATGAAGTCCAAATCATTTCATTTACTCATTGACATATTATGCTAAACATGCCCGAAATAGAGCATTTAATTTATCACTGTGATGCTATACCTAATTTGAGTAGTCTGTTTGTGAAATCACTTGTGTGAAGTGAAAAGCAGGGTTAAGCAATTGGTGGACTTTGTCTATCTGTCTGTCTGTTTTTCTGTCTGTCTATTTGTATAGAAACGTCAGCGTCGGATCGAGGAACAACTTAATTTAAATTGGACGTTATGTTTTGAACATAAATTCGAACCAGAATTGGAAAACTAACCTGTAGTTTAGCATTACTTTGGCTCTGAATTCTTACTTATTGCACATCCGCAGAGAGGAGTGATAGAGGTTTTAAGCGGTGAAGCCGCTTCAATATTTGGCTATGTCCTTCCTTCCATCTATCCATCTGTCATTTAAAAATGAAGAAGAACATTTATAATCCACTGGGTTGAATTCTAAAGGGTTCTATAGGGGTTTAAAGGGTAATTCTAAGGGGTTTAAAGGGTAATTGGAAGGGGTTCAAAAGGGTAATTCTAATGGGTTACGTTCGTTTCTAGGCTTTGCCTATTTCATATTGTAACGATTTTGAGAAGTGTAACGGGTTTTGAGAAGTGTAACGGGTTTTGAGGAGTGTAACAATTTTGGAGGAAGGGTAACGGATGTGAAGAGTATGGTTTTGGTATGGTAACATCCTGGTAATGTAAATAATGGTCGCAGCCGTCCTCCTAATTAATTTCATAGAACATACACGCAGGTCACGATATATCTTTTAAATAGTGTATTTCCTTATTCCATGTAGGCTAAGTATGTGTTTTCCACTAGATTGACTTTGCATTGTATCAAACAAAATAAGCGTAGGCCCTTCCAATTTCCCCAAAACCTCCCTTCCATTTGCCTTCCGCATTTTGGTCGGTTTTTCTCTTCAACCACCATTGGCCACGAGGTAAGGTTGGAGAAGAAAGGCGTGTCTCCACCTCGTCAGAAGAGGGAAGGAGTGAACCGGCCCTAACAGCCAATCAACACCGCGGTGATCGACCCGGTAGGCGTGCCCTCGGAGCCGGCGGCTTGCTTTCGGCCGAGGTGATAAAAGCGACTGTAAGGGACTGCTTTGCGAGATGACTGGAGATGAGCTGGAGAGGAGCAACGAGGCTGCACCAAAGAGAGGCCTTGAGAGATACGCTGGGGGATGACCTGGAAGAGGAGCGCAATCCACCGCAAGCCCTACCTACCTACCTGCCTGCAATATCCCCTGTCGTTGGAGAGACGCGCTGAACGGAGGGAGACGGCTCCACCCCAGGAAGAGGAGCAGGTGTGCCGAGCCAGCGCGTGACGGCCGCGGATACGCGACGGAGGTTTTCCCGCCAAAACCGCGAGGGGTTGAAAGCTGCTGCCTCCGACCTTGCCTTCCTCTCAAGCAATCAACCTCGAGCCATTACCTGCCTGCAATATCCACCGTGTGAGTGTGAACGTCCTGTCCTACTCGTTTGTCTTGGGGATTAAGTAAATGAAATAGAATAAGTTAACAATGCACTGTGTGACTGCTCTTTTCCATCTATTGCTGTAAATAATATTGGTCGCTCTAAAATATTGCTTGTGTGTGTATAATAAATCTGTTCTTCCTCCAAACTCTGTCTTTCTTCTCTCTTCTTCTCTTTCGGTCGCTTTAGAGGTTTCCCAATTGAATATCTGTAGCGCGATTAGTCAACGTTCGGGTGGAATCGGGTTCTAATCGGGGAGTAACTGTTCGGACGCGGTTAAATACACCACCGCTCGGTAAAATAACATCCAAAAACCGTGTCCGTAACAATTGGTGTCAGGAGTGGGATTCGGACCCGGGACTAAATTTGTTAGGCCCAAATTTAAAAAAAAATTTTTGGTCAAAATTACGAGCTGCCGAAATTGTGTTGTTTTATAAAACCCGAATTTTGAGATCGCGCCATGGACAATCAAGGCGATCGGATGTCGGTGGGGGAGATAGACGGGTTAGGGGTAACCCAGGAACCAGGGGAAATGTATGTGGAAGAAAGGGAGGAGGAGAGCAATGAGGAGGCGGTTGAGGGGGTGTCGGACGCGCAAAATGGCGCTCTCGCGCACGTGGTATCAGACGCACAAAGGGGCGGCTCGCACGAGCGCGGGGTAGCCACGCCCGCTGCGCAAATAGCGGGAATTGATGTGCGGGACCTCATGGCGCAGATTAATGCAACCATACTAATGGCAAATATGGGGCTAGAAGCAAAAATGGATGCTCAGAGTGAGCGATTAGAGGGCCAAATGGGGGCAATGGGGGGCCAAATGGGGGAAATGAGGGGAAAAATGGGGGAAATGGGGGAACGGCTAGAAGCTAAATTTGAGGGGTTAGACAACGGGATAAAAGAAGTGAAAAATGGGTTAATGGGGGTAGAAAATAGAATGGCTGCCCAGGAGAATCAGATAGAGGGAGTGAAAAATGGGTTAGAGGGGTTAGAAAACAGTATGGAAGGCAAATTGAGGGACATGAGGGACCAAGCGGAAAGGGAAGTTAAACAAATGGAGCAGCAGATAGAGGGGGTCAGAATGGGGGTAGAAACCAAACTGGATGCTCACAGGGAGGAAATGGAGCAGATGAGGGTGGCATCTGGGCAGGAGATGCAAGTGATGGGAGAGGAGATCAGAAAAGGGGTAAGTGAGGAGGTTTCGGGGCTGCGCGAGGAGGTAAAGTGAGGCGAAAAGCGTATAGAGAAAGAGGTGAGAAATAATACGGCAAAGTTACAGGGGGGAATAGAAGATCTGACGAAAGGAGTAGAACAGCTGACAGTGGGACAAAAGGAACTAGCGGACCAAGTGGAAAAGAACACTGCAATCATCGGGGGTTTAAAAGCAACACAAAAGGACATTAAAAATGAATTAATAGCGACACAAAAGGAATGTCAAATGGTACATGAGGGATTGACGAAGAGGTTGGAAGAGGTGACAGAAGTAATGGAGACGAAGGACCGGGAGGTAAGGACGCACATAGAAACGGTTAAAGTAGCGATGGAGGAAGAAATAGAGGGGGCGCACCGGGAGCTGAAGGAGGTAAAGGAAAAATTAGAGGAGGTGGAAGAAGGGGTGAGTGAAATTAAGAAGAGACGGAGGGAAACTAAGAGGGAGATAAAGGAGGAAGTCATGGAATATGTACAAGGTCTGTGTTCAAATCATGATGCGGTGCTCACTAACCAAATAAAAAGTTTGCAGGTGGCAAAGAAGGTGCGGAGACGAAGTACGGAGGTGAGTGGCAATGTACATGATGTGAGGAAAGCTTCAGTCGGCTTGGGGATTGGTTTGGATCCGGGTGTTCGTGAAAGGCCGTTGGTGAAGTGTGTGACAGGACAGGTGTGCGAAAAAAGAGGTGTGCGAGAATGTCCGACCATGGGGTGTGTGAGGAAAAAGTGCACGCCGAGGAGTGAGTGTGCCGTCAGGAGTGAGCCGGTCGAAGCGCGTGTGCGAGGGGGTACATGGAAGCGCGGTGTGGTGAGTGTTACGGAGGAAGTAACGAGAGAGTGTACACCTGTGGTGAGTGTTACGGAGGAAGTAACGAGAGAGTGTACACCTGTGGTGAGTGTTACAGAGGATGTAACGAGAAAGTGTACGTCTGTGGTGAGTGTTACAGAGGGTGTAACGGGAGAGTGTGCGCGAGAAAGGTGTGTAACGGACGGGTGCATGAGGAAAGAGTGTGCCGTCGAAAGTAAGGGTGAGTGCGCTGTCAAGAGTGGTGGTGAGAGTAGTGAGAGTGACAAGGAGAGTGAGCTGGTTGTGACAGGTGAGCGAGGATGTACACCTGGGATGGAAGGATGCACACCTGGAATGGTAGAGCGTGTGTGGGAAGGCACATTTGAGTTGGTAGTGAGGCACGTGGTTGGGTGTGCGAATGAGGGCACACCTGTGATTGTCACAGAGGAAGTGACCGAGGAGGGGGCGCGAAGAGGTGTATTGGTGAGGTGTGCGAGCAACGAATGTGTGCCAAAGTGTTCGGTGGTCAGGTGTGTGACCAAGTCGGTGAGCGGAGTGAGTGTACCGAGGTGTGAAAGAAAAGGTACGAGGAGAATGGGAACGGCTGCATGTATGAGCAAGAAAGAGGTAGCGTATGCATGTAAGCCTGCAGGTGAAGCGTCGACGGTAACCGGGTTAAAGGTTAGGTCGACTTTTAGCCGGATCGGGCCCTCGGTGCGTGCCGGGCTTCGCGTGCCGCGAGAACCAGCGGAGATCCGAGCCACGGCGGGTTCGAAAGGACCGCCGTGCGCGATCCACGCTGGGCCTCGCGTGGAGCGGCCGCGTCCGGGCTCCACAAGGCGGAGTGGGCAGCTCGATAGGAAGGGTCGTCATGGCGACCACTTTCTATTGAGACGTGCCGGCAGGTCGAGATCGGGACATTGGATGGCTCCACGCCGAAGTGGTGCATGGGATCTCGGCCCGGGTAAGCCTCCGTCCCTGCCCCGAATGCGGGACGTATCCAGCCGCTGGCACAAAACGACCCGCGTGCATTGCTCGGCTGTACGAAGCCGGGCTGTAGATGTGAATTGGCGCACCGAGAGGATGTAATAAGTAGACGGGTGATGTGAATTGGCGCACCGAGAGGATGTAATAAGTAGACGGGTGATGGTGATAGTGATAGTGATTTAAAACGAAATTTAGAAAAGTGAATAGAATTGGCAGTAAATGGAAAATTTTTGAATTGTTGGATTTGGACGAGCGAAATTGGTAGTGAGAGACCCCCGATGTGGTGGGATGGCAAATCCACCATCCCTCACAGGGGGGGCAAAGGAGCAATAGATTATGGGGTGTATGGCAGTGAAAACTAGCCCGGGTGGGTTAGGTTATATTGATAGGGCTCTAGAAGATGACAGTAGGTAACGTTAAGTTTAGTTAGTGACTGATACCTGTAGTGGGGACGCAGGTAGATTAGTGTGGATTATAATGACGTGGGAGCGCAATAGTTTAAAGGGACGACTGGGAAGCGCAAGTTTCAGAGGGGAGTAGTTAGCTGAGATGATGCCGTGTGTGTGAGGATTGAACGGGTGAGAATGGAACAGGTGTGATTGCACAGGTGTGCAACTGAACAGGTGTGTGGAGCAGTGTATGAGGGAGTAGTGGTGATTGCGTGTTGTGTTGACCAAATGGTCCAGGAAGAAAGGAGGGTGCAGGTGGCACCAGGTATGATTGCACAGGTGTGCAACGACAGGTGAATGAAAGACAGGTGTATGGAATAAATGGTATGGAGTATTGGAATGGATGGTCGTGGAGTGAGTATGGTGGAAATTGTGGAGTGGAGTGGATGGTGCGAAGGTGTGAATGGGGGAAGAGTGGACCCCCATCACGGATACCCGGGGCGGGTAGTGTAAGTGTTAGGTAGAGGGTATAGGTAAATTGTGGTTGGATATTGGCATCTGTGGTGCGAGTGGAAGAATGGTCTTTGGATGGGTGCATTAGTGTTGTGGAAATGGCTGGGCGTGTAGCCTGTTAGTGTGTGTAGTTGGTTTGGGCACTCCACCACTGTGAGGATGTCGGCCAGGTGAGGCCGCAGGTGGGCTCTGGGAGCCGGTAGTAGTTGTTGTGGATGGGGCCCGAGGATCCGGAGGACGGACCCGGGTAGCCCAGTGCCAGAGGGCACCAGTGGGGTGACAGATCCAAGAGGGGTCTTCCCCAGTTAGTTAGGTTAGGGTGAGGAGCAGGTAAGCTCGGGTGGCAACTACAGTGGTGGAGGTGTGCAGGTGGGTAGACCTGCTGGGAGAGCTACACGTCGCAGCCCAGAAATTGTGCGAGGGCACAGGGAGATGAATCGGGGGAGTGAGACCCCAAATTGAGAAGCACCACAGTTTGGTCAATGGGAATTGGTTTTTAAAACCACATAGAGTAAGATTGCCAATGGATTGGCAGGGAAAGACCCCGGGTAGTGTAAAGTGTGTTAAAATCATTTAGAGGATAGTTAGGATGAAGGATCTCCTCACACCATCTGCATCCACTCACCTGAGGTGACAGGTACTCCACACCATGCCATGTTTGATTATTTTTTACTGTGCAAATGTTTGGGTTGTGAGACGCATCATGACGTGGGTGTGACATTGTGCGTAATTCCATCTCTCCCTCCTTTTGAGGATTGATGATGAATTGATGATGGCAAATTTTGAAGTAGAGGGATTGTGGTGACGAATTTGGTATAAGGGAAATATGGGGAAGACGTGACAGTAGTGACGAATTTGTAAATGGGTAGATTTTGTAAATATGGGGTAAGAGCAAGGGTAGTGTAGGTGACAGGGGGGTGACGTACGGTAGGGACGAGCTTTCTCACTTCGCCCTCCGTACGCATTTCACCTTGCATTGCCTTGTTTGACGTGTACCCTTGTGACCTTACCCCTCGCTCAATTGTCTTTCTTTTGTCTCCCACATGACCTGTGCGCCATTGGGTGCCGAGGGGAGCGTGCGTGAGGTGGCCATTGTGCGCCCGAGATTCCCAGAACCAGCACGCATTGCGTTGATGTACCACTTTATGGACCGCTGTTCGGCGGCCAAGTACCACTTGATGGACCCCAGGTTCTGGGGCAGAGCACCTCTGTTGGAGACCGGCCATAGTGGCCAGGGAATCTTGCTTGCGGACCTCGGTAAGGTGGCACCTATGCCAAACAGGTGGACCACCCTTAGTTGGCCCCTGAGGCCCTAAATAATAATAAAAAACGAACACAAGTTGTGCTTTTTATTATGTCCAAATAGGCCGCATGAAGCCAGAAGACGTCAGGAAGAACATCGGCCCAGCAGACAAGGAGAAGACCACCACCAGTTGTTTTGTTGTGTTTATTATGAACCATGGTGACTGCGCACCGAGTGGTGCTTTGTGGTGCTGGTGGTGCTTTTGGGTGCTTTTGGGTGCTTTGGTGGTATTGGTACTGGTGCATCGATGCAATGCGTGCTGTCTCCTCCCTCCCAACAGGAATTTCTTTCTCTTGTTCCCTAAAAAGAAAAGAAAAAAACACACAGGTCCTGGGTTGCGTTGTAAATAAGAAATCACGTCATTGTAAATAATGCTCCCCACCGTAAATGTATAGTTTCAGAATAATTCCGTAATTCGGTTAGCTGTGGGCTTGAGTCTGTTAGACAGGATGCAATGCAATAGGGGGACATACTTATTTGTGTTTTAAAATTGTCACACTCAGGGTCAGGTTAATTGTAGAGGGAATTACACCTACATGTCACACTCAGTTAAGTCTAGTAGGCCCGAGGACGTGCCTGAAGAAAGGAGGGTGCAGTGTAACGATTTTGAGAAGTGTAACGGGTTTTGAGAAGTGTAACGGGTTTTGAGGAGTGTAACAATTTTGGAGGAAGGGTAACGGATGTGAAGAGTATGGTTTTGGTATGGTAACATCCTGGTAATGTAAATAATGGTCGCAGCCGTCCTCCTAATTAATTTCATAGAACATACACGCAGGTCACGATATATCTTTTAAATAGTGTATTTCCTTATTCCATGTAGGCTAAGTATGTGTTTTCCACTAGATTGACTTTGCATTGTATCAAACAAAATAAGCGTAGGCCCTTCCAATTTCCCCAAAACCTCCCTTCCATTTGCCTTCCGCATTTTGGTCGGTTTTTCTCTTCAACCACCATTGGCCACGAGGTAAGGTTGGAGAAGAAAGGCGTGTCTCCACCTCGTCAGAAGAGGGAAGGAGTGAACCGGCCCTAACAGCCAATCAACACCGCGGTGATCGACCCGGTAGGCGTGCCCTCGGAGCCGGCGGCTTGCTTTCGGCCGAGGTGATAAAAGCGACTGTAAGGGACTGCTTTGCGAGATGACTGGAGATGAGCTGGAGAGGAGCAACGAGGCTGCACCAAAGAGAGGCCTTGAGAGATACGCTGGGGGATGACCTGGAAGAGGAGCGCAATCCACCGCAAGCCCTACCTACCTACCTGCCTGCAATATCCCCTGTCGTTGGAGAGACGCGCTGAACGGAGGGAGACGGCTCCACCCCAGGAAGAGGAGCAGGTGTGCCGAGCCAGCGCGTGACGGCCGCGGATACGCGACGGAGGTTTTCCCGCCAAAACCGCGAGGGGTTGAAAGCTGCTGCCTCCGACCTTGCCTTCCTCTCAAGCAATCAACCTCGAGCCATTACCTGCCTGCAATATCCACCGTGTGAGTGTGAACGTCCTGTCCTACTCGTTTGTCTTGGGGATTAAGTAAATGAAATAGAATAAGTTAACAATGCACTGTGTGACTGCTCTTTTCCATCTATTGCTGTAAATAATATTGGTCGCTCTAAAATATTGCTTGTGTGTGTATAATAAATCTGTTCTTCCTCCAAACTCTGTCTTTCTTCTCTCTTCTTCTCTTTCGGTCGCTTTAGAGGTTTCCCAATTGAATATCTGTAGCGCGATTAGTCAACGTTCGGGTGGAATCGGGTTCTAATCGGGGAGTAACTGTTCGGACGCGGTTAAATACACCACCGCTCGGTAAAATAACATCCAAAAACCGTGTCCGTAACAATATTTTAAAAATGCCAAACTGACCCGCTTCCTTTGGACGCAGGTGCGATTTAAAAAAAAAATCTGTCTGTCAAACAAAATTGAAAATCCTTCCAAACAGCAAACTCGGTGTTTTTAAGAATGTGTAAAGGAAACAAACAACAGGCACGAATAACTAACTAATGTAATGTGTTAAATAAGGTGGTGTATAAGACGCTGCATCGATGACGGTAAACTTCCGAATTTTTTTTCTGCGACCTTTAAAATCTTAATTTCAATTTAATTATATCCAGTACAGTACTTGAACACTGCAGAACACAAATCGCCTTTTGGTACTTTCAAAACCCCCCAGTTTTGCAGTAATTAGACAAGATATTACGGCATTTTACGTCATCATGACCAATCAAATTTTCCGCTCAAAGACCCCACCCAAGTCCTTGTCCCTCAAGACTGTACGGGGCAATGTGTTCTATGAACTCTCGATTTATCTCCGCATCTGCGATGGACAGAGTTTATGTTTTTACCCCTGTCTGTTTATTACTTGCGAAATCGAAGTTTCGCAATTACATTGGTTGGTCTGGTCTGTTAATCTGTCTGTTTGTTTGTCTTTATTTCTGTCTATGTCAATCACCTACAGGTCACAAGTCTACATAAATCTTCACGAAAAATAAGCACCTGGTAGTGGTAGTAACAATCCAGAAGTGTATTGTCTTTGACGTCAATATGTCAAGAGATCAAGGGTCAAGGTCACAAAATCATTAATTTTCATCCATTTGATTTTGAATGGATTTGCATATTGGGTCAGTGAAGCTTGTCGTTTGGAAGTCACAAGGTCAAAGGTCAAGGTAACAAAATCAATTTTCATCCAATTGACTTGAAATTTGAACATAATTTGCATTTTTGGGTCCCTGAATCTCTTTAGTTTTTGATTGAACTGTGGCACACTCCCAGTCTCGGTGCAAGGCTATTATAACCATTGCACCACCAAATATGGTTTGTACATAGAAATTGTTTACATCCAGTGCCTCTAGAAAGTCTACCTACACCCTCTTTAAAAATTTTTTTTTTTTTTTTTTTTTTTTTTTTTGTATACAAGGTCGAGGCTCGTGAAAGAGCGAACATTAATCACACAGAAAGACAAACCGACACATAAAACATATAACATAGGGAGCGGTAGACAAGATGGGGAGAGAGGGGGAAGGACACAAACACAACATTTGAGAGCAGGGACCGAGAGACATGGAGACATCGAGAGATCTGAGAGAGGGCGAGGGCTTGGGGGGGGGGGGGGGGCGTGGGAAGGGGGCGGTGGGAGAGGTATAAAACATATGGACACTGCCAGGACTTCCAGGAAAGAAGTTGGAATTTCAAACAAGGTGGATCTGGGGTGAATTAGCGGGGGTAGAAAAGATCAAGGTTTTGGATGGGGGAAGATAAGAGATGGTGGTGAACAGCTGTTTTAAAGACCTGGAGGGAGGAGTGGGATTGAAGGGAGTGAGGGAGTTTGTTCCAGAGGCGGGAGAAAAGAGGAATGAAAGAGTGAAGGTGAGCAGAGAGCCGAGATTTCGGCAGTTTAACCATCAGAGGGTTGCTGGCAGATCTTGTGCGACCTGTAGGAATATTTGGGGGACAGAGCACAGAGAGAGCTGGGGGTGCAAGGCCGGAGAGGAGTCGGTAGAAGACAGAAAGACCACCTACCTGCCTGCGGTGAGTGAGTGAAAGGCCCTCAGAGATAGCTTCATCGCGGGAGATTCCAATAATTCTGAAAGCTTTGGTTTCAACAGCGTGAAGCCGAGCTAGGTGTGAGGCAGGAGCACCGGCCCATAGGGGAGAACAGTATTCCATTGAGCTGCGGATGAAAGCCTTGTATGTGGTGAGGAGCTCAGGTGTGCCGAGGAAGGACTTCGCACGACGGAGGATGCCCAGTCGGCGTCTGGCTTTGGAGGCCAGCTTGGAAATGTGGTTTTCCCAAGAAAGATCATGGCAGATAGTGAGACCCAAAATCTTGAGCGACAGAACTTCTTGGAGAGGATTGTTGAGAAAGTAGATGGGAGGGTTGTCCAGTCGATCTTTTCGGAGAGACATAGTAAGAGTGTGAGATTTGTCAGGATTGAAAGACATGTTCCACTTGTTTGACCAGTCTGTGATTTTGTCCAGGTCTTCAGAGAGTGAGGAGGCAGCAGACTGCCGATCTGAGGGAAGAGGAATGGAGCGGCAGAGAGTGGAGTCATCAGCAAAGAGATAGAGAGGATTTTCGAGAGAGTCAGAGAGATCATTGATGAAGACCAGAAAAAGCACGGGGCCCAGAACACTGCCTTGGGGAACTCCAGCCTTAACAGGAAGAGGAGATGAGAGAAACCCATTCAGGGCCACACGTTGACGACGACTAGAGAGGAAGTCCGCCAGCCATGCGTGGAGATTTCCATGGATACCAAAGGAGGAGAGTTTGGTGAGCAGAGCGGGGTGCCAGACCGTGTCGAAGGCACGTGATATGTCGAGGGAGACAGCTCTAATTTCCTGTTTGGCATTGAGGACCTCCATCCATTGTTGAGACAGCAGAAGCAGCATGTCCAGAGTAGAGTGACCTGGTCTGAAACCAAATTGATGATCAGAGATCAAGCCATTGGAGAAGAGGAAAGATTTCATATCCGAAGCAATGATGGATTCCATGACTTTGCTGATAATTGGGAGAAGGCTGATTGGTCTGTAGTTGCTAGGATCTGTTTTTGCAACTTTTTTGTGCAAAGCGGTGATGTTGGCTGATTTCCAAGCAGATGGCAGTTGACCTTGAGCAAAAGAGAGGGTGAAGAGAACAGAGAGAGGGTGAGATAGAGCAGCAGAGCAGGATTTTAGGACCCGTGGGCTGATGCCGTCGGGTCCAGTTGCAGAATCAGAGTCGAGGGTTGACAGAAACTTTTCCACCTTGTCAGGAGGAAAGGACACGGAGTCCAGGAGCAGCAGGGTACGACTGGGTATGGTGGGTACAGAGAGGGATGGGTTTGGGACACAAGATTTAGAGGCAAACACAGAGTTGAGGCATTCAGCTTTTTCACGTGCGGAGTCAGCTGTGTAGCCGTTTGAGGTAAGGGAGGGGATGGAGGGGGAACAAACACCAGAAACGGATTTGACCAGACGCCACCAGGATTTGGAAGAGGGAGACAGATAAGAGAGTTCGGTCTTGAGAACGGAGAGATATTGTTTCCTGGCTCTCCTGAGGGTGGACACACACTTGTTTCGGGCTTTGTGAAAGGAAATGAGATTTCCTTCCGTTGGATTTGCTTTCCAGGAGACGAAGGCAAGTTGTTTCTGGGCAACAGCCTCACCACAAGATTCCGTGTACCATGGACGGGAGGAAGGGTATGACAACTGAAGACGAGATGGGATAAATCTGTGCATGAGAGAGAGCAATTTACTTTGGAAGAATTCCCAGGATGAGTTGATGTCAGAGGTGGTAGAGATGGGAGACCAGTCCAGATGATTGATGGCTGCTTGAAGACCGTGCCAGTTGGCCTGAGTGAAATGCCAGACTCGTCGACGCTGAGCAGGCTCCCTGAGGATGGTCAGAGAGATGTCCACTTTAACAAGGACATGATCAGATGATCCGATCGGAGCAGAAGAAGAGCAGCAGACATTTTCAGGGAAGTTAGTCATAACCAAGTCCAGAAGAGAAGATGTTCCGTTGACTGAGATCCGGGTCGGGAAATTGACAGATTGTGTCAGTCCCAGTGAGTCGCAGAAGTCCTTTGCTGAGGAGCCATGGCTGGTGAGAGAGGTACCCACACCCAGCCAACTGGCATGATGACAGTTGAAATCACCACATATGAGGAAGAGAGAGTTGGGATGAGTAGATAGAAGTTGGTCCATATCATCAGACAGCGAGATGTAGATTGAGTCATCACTGTTTGGTGGACGGTACAACACACATATGAACAAGAGGTGGGAGCGAAGGGGAAGCCGTAGCCAGAGGTATTCCTGGGGGTGAGGTGGAGAGAGTGCAGTGCAGGGCGAGTGAGGAAGAGAGTTTTTGATAAAGATAGCAACCCCGCCTCCAGGACGAGGCTCAGGTCTATCATACCGGAGGAGGGAGTAGCCCGGGAGAGATACTATGGAATCAGAGACATCATAAAGGAGGAAAGTTTCTGTTAAGCAGATCACGTCTGGTTTGACAGAAGCAACCTGTATGGAGAGATCAGTTAAGTTTGAACGAAGGCCCCGGATGTTTGAGGTCCATACCGTTAATGAAGAGGAAGGGGGAGCATCAGATACAGAACAGGGGGGAGGAGGGGTAGGGTAAGATGTGGAAGAGGTGGAAGAGGTAGGGAGAGCTGTTGAAGGTGTGTCAGAGATTTCAGAATAGCTCGGAGAAAGGGAAGGATGGGGCGGACAAAAGGTTTGATGGTGATTGGGTGAGCCACAATGAGGTGTTATTTGAGGAGGGGGAAGAGCGAGGCAGAAGGTTGGGGGAGATGGAGGTGAGAGTTTGAAGGGGGAAGAAGCGGGGAGGACGCTTTGAGGAGGGGGAGTGAGAGGGGGGAAATTGAGAAGCAATGAGGGTGGGGAGATTTGAAGGGGAGGGGTGAGGGGGGAGTTTGGGAGGGAAGGGGCAAGGGGAGGGATTTGAAAGGGATGGGATATGGGGGAGATTTGGAGGGGAGGGGTGAGGCAGGAGTCTAGGAGGGGAGGGGCGAGGGGGCGTCTTGGCGGGGAGGGGTGAGGGGGTAGTTTAGGAGGGAGGGGGCAAGGGGGGAGATTTGAAAGGGATGGGTGATGGGGAAGATTTGGAGGGGAGGGGTGATGGGGAAGATTTGGAGGGGAGGGGTTATGGGGAAGATTTGGAGGGGAGGGGTGAGATTGGATTTTTGAAAGTGTACGATTTATGGGAAACGAACATTTATTGCAAAATGAGTTTCTTGTGACCTTCGAGTTAAAAATACGTTTAAGGACGCTGGATGGAGGATGGAGTGCAGGAGAGTTTAGGGAATGTAGAAAAAAGGCACTATAGGAGATGGATATTTTTTTTGGGATGAATTGATTTGGTGAGCAGGTCGAAAGCAGCCTTTTAAAGAAGAAGAAGAAAAAGGTGTTATAAAATATGACGGAATACATAACTTGAGGGGAAAGTGTAAACATTGAAGGTTAATGAGTGAAAACTATCTGGGGAAATGGGGGAGAAACACGTGGTCGAAGAACGAACGAACGAATAAGAATGAATAAACGAATGAGAACAGAGAAGGAAAATGTTTTTTTTTTTTTTTTTTTTTTTTTTTTTTTTTTGAGTTGAGATTTACACAAGGAAGTAGGCTATGGGTGAAAAGACTGGGAATACAGAGAACGAAAGTTAATCCAAATTCTCACCTTTTATTACCTTGTAGCCTGAAATTAAAATGCATAAAATCAAACTTTCTCCACCTTTATTTACACATCGTAACCCACAACTTCCAAGTGAAAAACAAATTCTATAAATTTCAGAAAATTAATTAAAAATACAAAATGGGATTATTTTGGTTGGATAAGTGTCCACCCTCCCCCCCCCACCCCCCCCCCCCTTGAGTTAATACTTGGTGGAAACATCTTTGACAGCAATTACAGCTTTGAGTCTGTTGGGATAGGTCTCTACCAACTTTGCACACCTTGATTGGGCAATGTTTGCGCATTCTTCTGTACAAAAATGTTCAAGCTAAGTCAAGTTGCGTGGGGAGCGTTGATGGACAGCAATCTTCAAGTCGTACCACAGATTTTCGATTGGATTTAGGTCGGGGATCTGACTAGGCCACTCAAGGACATTTATCTTTTTGTTCCTTAGCCACTCCAGTGTAGCTGTGGCTGTGTGCTTCGGGTCGTTGTCATGCCTGAAGGTGAACTTCAGTCCCAATTTCAGCTTTCTTGCAGAGGCCAGCAGGTTTTCCTCTCGGATTTTTCTGTATTTTCCTCCATCCATTTTCCCTTCTACCTTGACAAGTGCCCCAGTCTCTGCCGATGAGAAACATCCCCATAACATGATGCTGCCACCAACATGCTTCACAGTAGGGATGGTGTTCTTTGGGTGATGTGCTGTGTTGGGTTTGCGCCAAACTTAACGTTTTGCATTTAGGCCTAAAAGTTTCATCTTCGTTTCGTCAGACCACAAAACGTTTTGCCACATGGCTTCAGAATCTCCGGAGTGTTTTTTGCATACCTCTAACGGGACTCAAGGTGGGCTTTTTTGAGTAATGGCTTCCTTCTTGCCATCCTTTCGTACCGGCCAGAATTGTGGAGTGCTTGGGATATTGTTGTCACATGCACACAGTGACCAATCTTTGCCATAAAGGCCTGTAGCTCTTTCAAAGTTGCCATTGGTCTCTTGGTGGCCTTTCTGATCATTCTCCTTGTTTGGTCATCCAGTTTGTAGGGACGGCCTGATCTAGGCATGGTATTGATGGTACCATACGCCTTCCACTTCTTAATGATTGTCTTGACTCAGCTACAAGGGATATTCATAGATCTTTGAATTTTATACCCATCCCCTGATCTGTGCCTTTCCACAACTTTATCCCAGAGGTCTTTTGAAAACTCTTTGATGCTCATGGTTGAGTCTTTGCTGTGAAATGCACTAGCCATTAGAGGAAACCTTCAGGAACAGCTGATATTATTCTGAAATAATCAGAATCATGACAATTTAACACAGATGGAGGCCAATTAACTTGGTGTGTGATTTTGAAGGTGGTTGGTTACACCTGAGCTAATTACCCTCACCTGAGGAGAGGGTATTGCATTTGAGTCCGTTTGTTACTTGGCAAAAGAAAAAATTTTTTTTTGCAAGTATGTTGCTCACTCCGGTTTGTGTGTGTGTTTGTTTGTGTGTGCGTTTGTCTGTCCGCTCACTTATACTTGCCTACAGGACACAATTTTAAACCGATCTTCATGACACTTTACCAAATGGTAGAGTTCGTGGTCCGACAAAATCCTATATATTTTTGGGGTCAAAAGGTCAAAAAGTCAACATAGGCCAAAGGTCAACCACTTTTTTCAAATTTCTAAAATCCTCAATTTTCATCCGATTGACTTGAAATTTGAATAGGATTTACATATCGGCTAACTGAATTCAACCACCAACTATTTTTGAGATCAACATAGGCCAAAAGCTCAACATAGGTCAAAGGTCAACCACTTTTTCACATTTTTTAAATCCTCAATTTTCATCCGATTGACTTGAAATTTGAATAGGATATACATGTCGGCTTACTGAATTCAACCACCAACTATTTTTGAGATCAGCGTGGGCCAAAAGGTCAACGTAGGCCAAAGGTCAACCACTCTTTTTTGAATTTCTAAAATCCTCAATTTTCATCCGATTGACTTGAAATTTGAAGAGGATTTACATATCGGCTAACTGAATTCAAGCGCCAACTATTTTTGAGATCAGCTTAGGCCAAAACGTCAATGTAAGCCAAAGGTCAACCACTTTTTTTTGAATTTATAAAATCCTCAACTTTCATCCGATTGACTTGAAATTTGAAAAGGATTTGCATATCGGCTAACTGAATTCAAGCGCCAACTATTTTTGAGATTAGCTTCGGCCAAAAGGTCACCGTAGGCCAAAGGTCAACCACTTTTATTTGAATTTCTAAAATCCTCATCTTTCATCTGATTGACTTGAAATTTGAAGAGTATTTGCATATCGGCTAACTGAATTCAACCACCAACTATTTTTGAGATTAGCTTAGGCCAAAAGGTCAACATTGGCCAAAGGTCAACCAATTTTTTCAAATTTCTAAAATCCTCAATTTTCATCCGATTGACTTGAAATTTGAAAAGGATTTTCATATCACCTTACTGAAAGCAACCACCAACAATTTTTGAGGTCAACATATGCCAAAAGGTCAAAATCGGCCAAATTTCTAAAATTGTCAATTTTCATCCGATTAACTTAATAGTCCGTGAGCTGATCCCTTAATTTGGGTCAATTGGTACCATCTGAGGGCACCTCAAAATTTTGCTATTTTCTGATAGCTGGATGTTTCTGGAACTCAAAACAGCATGATGGACATTTGTAACTCACAGCTCAAGCTCAGTAGAGCCATATTCATATGGGTGGGGTAGGTGAAAAAAACGTCATATTTGTTCAGTGAAAGAAAGCATTTTTTCAATTGTTTATTGCATACATCTGAAATTTCTCTTACAAAAGTATTTTTTTTAAATACATATAATCAAGATTTAAACAGTGCAAATGTTTACGACTTAGTGAACCTTCCAGTTCTTAATAGGGCCGCTGTAGCTGAACAGAGATCTAGAGGAGGACCGGCCAATAGCCAATCCTATTGGTCCATGTTGATAATAAACCGGATAGTGTATTTTGAACACATTTAATTAATTCAATCATCACTGTGATAAAATTAATACTTAAAACACTATTTTGTAATATTTCAACGTCCATTATGCCAAAAACAGAAGTGCGCCTAATAGCAAAATTGGCAAGGCATACTTATCATTCTGCGCATAATAACCATACAAGTAACAAATTGAATGTACAATGTCGTCAATATCCTATCATTCATAACTCACAGTCAACATGTCTTTCAGAATTTCTCTTAAGTACTCAATGTGTATTTCAAACCTTCTCTTACATATAGATGTACACACAAATTCATCATATTTACTATCAGATACTTAATGGGTGTCACTATCACTATCGCTGTCAGATTGCTGGTCCTCGCTGAGATCCTCGTCAACCTTCATATTGTCACAGTCTTGTAGAGTACAAGCCTGAGTACAAGGCAGTCCATTCACCATACACTGACAACGGGGCAGTTTGCATGACTTCTTACACTTGCAGGACAGGAACTCCAATACGATGTTCGGTGCTGGCTCTCCTGTCATCCAGTTTATCATCAGGTCTCCATTATCACTCAATCCCCAAACTTTGCTGTCCAGTGGACTTGGTGTCTGGGGATCAGCTTGTGAGGAGCGGTGCCACACAGCAGCTTGGCAGTTTGCTCTGACTGCATGAAGATGAAGACAGTCATGGCATGGTGGTAACTGACCAGATTCTACATTACCATCTTTCACCCTGAATAGTTCGTACCGCATCTCGTTAACATCACAGATATCAGTTTGACTGACATAGAGTCGGCATGTGAATGCTTCCAAGACCTTGAAAACGTCATCTGACAGCTGCCATTCTGATCCCAGTTTAGTGAAAGCGTCCCTGAACTTGTCGTTGCTTATTAGCAGTTTTAGTGCACCAAGCTTTCCACGACCACTAAAAGCACTAACAGTGTCACAGCCAGAAAACGCATGCAAGCCTAGTAATCCATCGCATACATCCTGTCCCAGCGCTGCAGACACTTTGTGATGCTGACAAATCGCGTGCGAGTTGTCGTACCACACTTGACATATATGGCACAGTCAATGTCTTTCTGAAAGGCCAGACATAAGAGTATGATATCAGTATCCTCCGCTACTATGACGATTGAGGACATAGCTGGTGCAGCTTGTTTGGCATGGAAGATTACTCCTGTGTCAGCCTCCTCCTGGGATGTGCTTAGATCCTTTTCCTCTGTTACTTCATCGCAGGTGATCTTGAAGCATTGATTACTGCATGTAACATACATGATTCTGCCACCAAGTTTCAACCTCATGTTTGGCTCTTTCCACTGGTTCACAATGAAACTTATAAGTTTCATCTTGCTAGCTCCACAAGAAAGAAGGCGTCGCCATTGTTGGATCTTGTGACCTGGGATGATATTGGTGAATCGAATTCCTGTTTCTGAACCTCTCATTGTCCTCTCAGCTGCTTTGATAGACATCTGTTGGTACAAATCAAAGACCAAGTCAATTCGCTCACTCGTACCAGCAGTTCTCAGTACAGATGCCAGCATCTGATCTGCTAAGTCTTCAAACGTTAGGTTATCACCCTTCATCTTCTGTACAATAGTCATTCCGTCAATGATACATGCAGACGGGGTTTCTATATGGTCAGGAGGTGCGGCCATAGTTTCCAACTTTCTTGCCAATGCTGCCTTATTTGTCTTTTTCAGTGTCCCATCAGTGTTTGCTAACGAGCACGGGATAGGACCTAGAGGATGCTTTAGGACTTCTTTCATATCGAGTTTTCTTGATGAAGCAACCAAGACCATATGACCGAACAGCTTATTGTCACTCTTCAGAACAACTTCCTTGTTTGTGGATTTCTTGGTTTTCCGTTGCTTGATACTGTCAAATGTCTTCAAGCTCAACCTTGGAATCTTCTCATAGAATTTTTCTCCTTTCGCTATTCGATCCTCTTGGAATTTTTGGTACGTTTCTTCTCCCTTCTTCTGTGCAGACACCAAATCAGCAGAAACATCTGGTGGAGCAGCTGCACCAGTTGAGATACTGATGAGCTCGGTTTCGCCTGTCTCGAAAGGATTCGTCCAGTTGGCTTCAGGAATATCTCCAAGAGACTGTAGAGCATCTTCATCTTTCTTAATACGGGAAGATGTCAAATCATGATGAACACTCGACTCGGAAACATCTGTCATCCTACGTAGTTGTCGTAGACATGAGCTGCGATACTCTGCTGTCATGTAGAACCGACTCACTGCACCAGGGTTGAGAGAGAATCCTTTCGTGCCACCTGTAATATAAAACCTTGGTAAGTACATTGTTTCATTACAGGTATTTTGTGCACTTGCTGCACTTGTTCAGCTAGAAATGTAACGTTTTAGCTTAATTTGCTACCTGCTGTTTGCGTGTCTTTATTGATGGTCTCTTCGATTGTTTGGTCAACCGGAATACGTCCAAAGGGGTTACTGTCACCCAGTTGAACCGAAAAACCGCCATCTAACATGTGTTTGTATACCTCGGGGTGCGTCTCTGGAAGCCTTGTCATTTCACAGTAATAGAGCAACAAGTACCTGCAAAAAAATATTATTATGCAGGTGCGTATGAGGAAGAAATTTTGATATATGATTTCATGATCACCAATTTACTGCTTAATTATTAATCATACCTGGCGTAATTCTGCTTATCGTACGCGACGCACCACGGTATCATTCTCTTGACCGCAGACAGGTGGAGAGACCAGATTCCTTTTCGTGAGCCGCCTCGGATGAGATCCAGGAGAACGCCTACAATGTCAATGAAGGAGATCCAGAAGGATGCCAGCTGCCCTTGGTTGCTGCGTAGATGATCAAGATACTGTGTAAAACGCGAAAGCACCAGAGAGACAGAATCATTCCTCAACACCGAGTCCAGAGTTTCGTGGGACACATCTTCATGTAAGGATCTGATGGCTTTGGTGGTCTCGTTCAGGTGCTTTACATCTTCAGCATGGTGGTCTTCGAACCATGGATAGAAGCCTTTCCAGGCTAATCTGAGCAAGGCCTCATACACAAGTTTACAGAGCCGAACCCCTCGGTTGTAGTTGCGACCTTCGAGGACTGATGTGATTGAGCCCTCAGCTATTATGCCTGATTCAACAGCTAGATCCCTCAATCCAGCCGAACTGAACCTCTTTCCAATGATTGATAACAGGTTACACAAGGTATGGAACGTTCCCATTCGTAGCACCACCTTCTGAAACAGTTGGTTGTGTTCCATTTGATCTCCACAGCTTTTGCATACAAGGCTTGGTTGAAGACACAAACTATCTCCTGAACATTTAGTTCATCCTTTATCTTGGCAGCCTGAAGCAAGATCTGGTGAACTGTTGATAAATGTGTGGCTGGAGCGTTGATTGTAGGGAGATATCCTACGGTGTCTTTCTTGACTGATATATCGTCTCTCGTCGTCAAATTGAAGCCAGTCCAGGAACTGATTGACTGATTTCTGGTATCAGAAAGACGAGTCAATGACCACACAAGGTTTTTACAATTCGCTGTTTCCACCGCTGATTGCATTTCCATATCCAGAGGTTTCATGGCTGGTGGTCCTTCTCTGTTGCCTGCATTGTAGTCTGGCACTTCCAGAGCTCCGGGTGTAATGGTCCGCTTCTCGTTTGATTGGGCAATATTTTACTCTCTGGTAGCTTCACGGTCTGGACTTGAGGCTGTATGATAATTCCATTCACCCTGTGAGAGGTACCACCACCGCTAAGCGTCTCTTCGAGTCTGTCAATGTTGTCAAAGGCAAGTGTTGTTGGAATACCTGTATGAGAGGTGGACGGGAGAACAACCCCTCGGTCTGCTTCCTTCCTTTGTTTCTGAAGACATAATGCAGTGTCCATCTCTTCAAGCTTGGAATACGAGATACTGTGTCCCAGTCGATTGAGCAACTTAATAAGTTCAACATTGCCTGTGAGGGATTTTACTCCCCACGGCAGTAGAATGTGCTTGGTGGGCGCAAGTGCCCCTCTACTCACAACAAACAGGCAATCTTGTCCTATTGACTGCACAACACGTTTCAGTTTTTCCGTTCCATCCTCTGCTTCACCAAGTAGAAGCAAATTCAAGAAGGTTTGTAAAGCATATGGCAAAATACTGACCTCAGAGTTCAGTTCATCAGGATGCGGAGGCCACGGTTTTGTTTTGAGCTTCTTGATTTGTCCTCTTATGTGGGTCGCTGACAGTTTCACAACATTTTCCATATCATCTACATGCTTTAAACGCTCCAGTCGACGCTGTCCAGTCAACGCTCCAGTCGACGCTCCACTACCTTCTCCAAGGAAAGACTTTCTGGATACACTAAAAGCTTACCACTGTTGTTGGTGACAAAATGAAGTGATTTGCCAAATTCACATTCTAGTTTTCGTCGTATGTGTTTTTTGGTTTGTAATTTCACATTATTGCAACCAAATGATTGCATATGGTTCACGAATTTCTCAGTCAGAACTGTCGTTTTCACCACTGTTGGCTCCACAAACAATGTCTCTCTGATGTACATGAAGAGGTGTAGGTAGGATTCATGTTCGGCTGCCTTATAAGCCACTTCGTCGTCGTCAGTTGAGTTTGTATTTGGAAGTGTTTGTTTCTCATCTCTGGTATAGTTACGGTAGCAAGACTTGTGGTAATGAGCCTCAGCAGCAATCAACTCCCTAGATGTAATTGCGAGGATACGATCATCCAGCTTTGTAAGAGCTGCATTTCTTACTTTATCATCTGCACGCATCTCTCGAGACTGCAGGAGGACCTCTCTCGTGTTAGAGCCTGAAGCATACTTGCTTTTCTTTTCACAAAAGATGCAAACTGCCTCTAAAACACGTGATGTGGTAGGTGTGCTTCGAGAAGATCTTCTTGTTTCACTGGAACATTCTGATTCCGATGTTTCGACAAACTTTGCGAGTGTTTTCTTATGTGTGAAACTGGCTCGACAGTCTGTGATAAAACAAGCGTTCGTCATATTCATGTTCCTCGAGGTCATTGATGGGAGCAAAGTTTTGTATTTTGGCTGCATTCAACAGTACGTTAAGGGATTCTGCATCTCTAGGCTTGGTAACATTAGATTCAGATGATTGTTTGGAACAAATAATGCAGGTTCTTTCGATTGAAGATTGTTTGCGCTTCTTCCTAGGTGACTCCATAATGTTTTGATGTTCACATTCTGAACTCAGTCACACACCTGAAATGATATATACAGAAACGTTCAGAATCGTTCATTTTGTTTGATAAATCTACATTTCAAATGTTAAATAAATTTTCTTCATCTGATATCTGTAAAAGTATATATTAGACTTAATTATATCTTAAATTTTTTTTCTTACGCATTTAAAAATTAATATTTAAAGCACATAACAAATGTTTTATAAGTTTATAGTTTATAACAAATATGGTCATACCAAAAACTGTTGTAGATCATCACAGCACGAACAAAATATCAGCTGAGAACCCTTAAATATAAAAATTAATATCGCATGTCTTGCCTGTAAGTAAAGTAAATTGTATTTGTTAATATCCAGTAGAAATTGCACACATATCAAATTTTCACTTTTTGCACAAATAATACCGCGTTTATACGAAATGATAATGCAATTAATGGACACAAAATAAGTTCCAAAAATATTTATTTAACAAATATACATGTTTTATCACATCCACACACAAGCACACGCACAAAAAAGCAACATTCATCATTGATTATTTTATTTGGTCGCCATAAGCAATATTGTAACAACTTCCATGTGTCAGAAATGGCCATTTTTGCCACATTTTCATCAAAATATTAAAATCGCTGTAGAAAACTTGAGCTGTGAGTTTGGAATGTCCATCATGCATTTTTGTTATGTCCTCATGTTATGTTATGTCCTGTTATGTTATGTTATGTTATGTTATGTTATGTGTTATGTCCATTTTGTTATGTCCTACCATCAATAAACAATAGGTTTTTTGAGGTGCCCTCAGATGGTACCGACTTCGTACCTGGCTCATGGACTATAAACATTGAAGACGATTTGCATATCAGGTCACTGAACTCAACCACTAATTATTTTTGAGGTCAAAAGGATGCTCCACTGAGTGCCATGCTACTTTGTTGTTTTGCCAAGTGTTACTCTATGAGTGATTTTTCATTTGTCTGTTTGTCTGTCGGTCTGTTTGTCCGCACAAAATAAATATGATTTCCTCTGCAACCTGTCAGATTGACAGGAAATTTTCACCACAGGTGCGACTCTACCTGTAGAATGTTTTAATGATAATTATGACGTCATAGGTCATGCGGTTCGGCCGCCATGTTGGAAAAACCGAAAAACTTTGCACCTCTATGTCTCCGAAAACACTGAATAGATAAAATTGAGACCGCTCATTGTAAAGAACTCTCCAGGGGGAATAAAATAAGTTAATGATGTCATAGGTGCCTCCATTATGACATCATAATTTGACAAGTACAAAACTTCATCTGATCAAGATGAAATTTCTTGAGCATAATCTAGGAATAAATTGGTGGAGAAAAAAAAATGATGACGTCATCGGTCACGTAGTTCGGCCGCCATAATTGTTTTAACACAAAAGCCTTAAAAAACACTGAAAATACATCTTGGCGAGGGTTTGCAATCTCTGATTGCTCTTTTTGTTGTTTACAATTTCTATGAAAAGGGGGGTGGACACTTATCCAACCAAAATATTCTACTTTTGTGTTTTTAATTAATTTTCTGAAATTTGTGGAATTTGTTTTGCATTTGGAAGTTGTGGATTACGATGTGTAAATAAAGGTGGAAAAAGTCTGATTTAATGCAATTTCATTCCAGGCTATAAGGCAACAAAAGGTGACATTTTTGAAAGGGGGTGTAGACATTCTATAGGCACTGCATATTTTAATACATACTTTTCAGTTGCAGTCTTTAACATTTTAGTTTTTAAATATTTTCCGGGTGTGTGCTTTGAAGCAGAATTCATGAAGAGAGGTGGTAGTCAAACAATGAAAATGATATCATAAATTTCAATGGAGTGTAATAGTCTTCATTTAGATAAGCCGTTAGACAGGGATCCTGAGACAGTTGACGATTCCGATAAGCCTCGTCACTTGAGGCATGTGAGTTTCTGATCAGCACATGGCAATCAATATAATTAATCAGCCAATTGTTATTTTACTCTTGTTCTGCTGATAAATGGGTTATTGTAATCACTGTGTATGGAAATGATTTTGCTTCCATAAATATTACATAATTCTTGCTTCCACTATCAGGTCTTGATTAATTGGGGGGCACTCAACGAAGTTTGGATATGACCCAGGCAATCAAAAGGTTTTACAAATGAGATAGAACAGTCCAAGACATAACAATTGGGAAATAAAATACCTTCAATGGTGATTGATCTGCTGGACTTGGCCTTCGTTGGAGTAAAAGGGAAAGGAAATTGGGTGGGAGTTGGTGAAAAGAGTCCAGGACACACTATTGGTTTTTTGTTATTTCATATTGTTACGTGTTTGGGGTACAGGCTCGTTATTAAAGTGTAAGGCCTTCGTGTCTACAGTGTGCCGATGCAGTAGAGATGATTTTTGCCTAAGGGGTGTCCCTTAAGTGAACCCTAAGTACCTTAGCAGCACAAGTACCTTATACCATTGTATTTAAGGTACTCAAGTGTACCTTAAATACCTTATACCATTGCACGTTAAATATGTCTCATGATCTGTCCTTTCTATGGAAGGGAAGGAGAGGGGGACCCCTGAGCATGTCATTAATACGAGGTCGCCCCAGCACATGGCCTGATAATGTTGGCCTCCTCCTCTCCCCTCCCACTTCCCACTGGCGTCCACGCAGTCCCAATGGCGTGACATCACGGCCAGTGCCAACTGGGGCGGGTCTCCTGGGAGGACCCTCCCACTGCTACAACAATTTGCCGTATCATTGGGCACACCAGCTGGAAAGGAGAACCTACACAATTGGATAGAATCGTGGGCCATGTCTTGATTGTGCATGTCGTTTTGTGACCCCATACATGTCGTCCTTACAGCTGTGCGCGCTCTCTCGTACATTGTCATTACTACTCTGATCAATCATTCCTCCACTCCTAACTTCCTCAATGCCCATGTCACTACTTTGCGTGGAACCCTATCGAATGCTTTCTCCATATCAACAAACCCAAGAAACAACTTCTTCCTCTTCTCCATGTACTTCTCCTGCAGGAGACCGCCGTCATAGTGTCTGCACCACATCACCTAATGGAAAAGAGTTGTGATGGCGAAAGCGGGGACTATGTGAGGATCTGATGTGTGGCATTCTATCTATATCCAATTGTCCAATTGTCACTGACAGTGTCCAATTGTCACCGATTGGCACGTTGTGGACGGGAAGTCATAAAGTACTTTCTGAAAGGGGCACATGGGCGTGGCTTGAAGATGTGTGATATTCACCGACAAAATGGTGGATACTTTACCGAGAACACTAAGCTGTATTGAGGCATCCAATCAACGGTTATGTTTGTCATCTACGAGGAGATTGAAATAGAAAGAAAAGAACCACCTTTCGAGGCCATTTTTCCCCGCAGAGCAGGGTTTGGCCTTTTTCGGGCACCGTGGTCTCCTTTTTAAAGCAATGTTTTATGGCCGGATGCCCTTCCTGCCGCCAACACTGTTGGTCGCCTTTTGCGACACACAAGGAATTACCAGTGAACTGGTACTCAATTTGCTGACCTCGGAAGGATGACAGGCTGAGTCAACCCCCCTGGTGTAAATTCAGCGATCGACCAGGATTCGAACCCAGGATCCTTGGATCCCAAGCCGGCACCCTAACCGCTAAGCCAACACCAGCACCAGCTACGAGGAGATTGAAATGATGCAAAATATTCGCCAATAGGATGGAGTACCTAGTGTCAGCAATAGTAAACACCCCCGGAAATGAGCGACATATACCCAAATCATGGTGAGAGAGACGTTCTCTAAAAGTAGCAATTGCACTGTTATCGGCATTTAATGAATATTCCTGTCAACTTTTTCTATTCAGTGGCAGATGGCAGAACAATGCTCACCTCTGCCCCTGTGTCCACAAGAAAATGAAGTCCTCTCGTATGACCAACGAGGAAGAGAAGGTGACTGGTGTATGGCTCGGGTGAATTTGTTACCATTCGTTGTGGGTCTCGTCGTTCCCTGCGGCATGTACGAGCATGGTGCCCTACACTGACGAGCATTAACACTGAAGGTTATCTGGAGTGTTCACAGAAGGTGAACACATTGAGGTACAGCATTTCTCTCTGTCCTTAGAAGGGGTACACACAGATTGGTACGACTGGTGTTGCACAGCATGGAGCTCCATGACTAGCTTCTTAAGGTCAGCCATTTCAGATTGTAGTTGTGCGACATGCTGTGGTTGAGGTATCATATTAGCCACGGTCCGAAGGTGGTGTGGCGGTCACCGAGAAGCTGCTGCATATGACGAAGTCGTTGTGTGGAAAAAATGTCTACATAGATAATGAACAGTGGCATGTTTTGTTCTCCTGCCTTTTCCTTGGATTGAGCGAGGGCGAGGATCATATCAGTTGTGCTGTGGTCACTGCTGAAGCCACTCTGGGTATCTGGTAGGATAATTTCACTGATGCTTGAGCAGCATTTCCCAAGTTTTTTTCCCCTTGAAAATTGACACGATTATAGCATCCTCTGAAAGCTGGGGGCGGATCACTGGCCTCCCAACTCTCAGCGAACAGCTTATTTGCAGCATACAACAGTGGAGCACGAGAATGTGTGTACACTTCAGTTGGTATCCCATCCAGACTAGGCGCTTTCCCATTAGCCTTGAGCTTGAGAGCATTGCAAAGTTCTTGGAATGTTGGTGGGTTGTCAGGATTATTATGTGCTGGGGTGCTGATCCACAACTGTTGGAGGTTATCTCTCCGTTCCATCATGATGCATGATGCGTTCCATCACCCTATTAGTGGAGGGTGTGTTGAGTGGAGCCTCAAAGAGGTCTTTCTTGTTCTGGATGGGGGATGACCTGCGATGGTAGTAAACAGCTGTCTTGAAGACCTGTTGGGAAGAATGATATTGAAGATAATGTGGAAGTTGGTTCCACAGGTGGGAAAAAGAGGAACAAATGAGTGGAGGCGAGCAGTGATTCTGGATTTTGGAAGTTTTCCGAGAAGGGGATCTGCTGGTGGACCTCGTGCGCCCTGCAGAAACATGGGGGGTGGGATTTCCCAATCTGGGAGGCCATAGGGGACATAGCACCCCCGCCCTTTTATTGGGGTTCCCTGAAGTCCAGGAGCATGCAGTGTGATCTCCAAAGAGTGCTGCCCCATTGCTGCTGAAGGACTTTACACCCTGTTTACCCTTTCAGGATGTACGGCCATCATACCCTCGTCACTCACTTGCAGAGCTTTGTCTGTTGGCTTCCAGCTGCTCAAGCCTGTCAACATGCCATTACTCACTCAATTGCCAACACTTCCATCACAACACTGCCAAAATAGAAGAACAATACAGTTTTCATTTAGGATTACTAATGTTCCGCTAAAGTCGAAATGAGATGCTCGAGAAAGTTGCTCAATTTTTTGTTAAAAAATACTCATTTATAATTACCCCAAAAGACAATCTGACATGTACCATTTAAAACAAACAAGAACTTCCTTTGCAAACAAAACTCTTAATTTATACTGGACCCAATTTATGGGATCCGCTTGAATTGAGCCTTAGGCTCAGTTTATTAACACAGATGTATATGACAGATTGATGTAGTAATTAATGGTAATAAATGAGAAATGAGTGATATGGCGATGCTAATATAAAAGTATTTAATAAACCAGCTGATTACTCCTCCTACACCCCAACCCCAATTTGCATTCCTTTCTGTTTAGCTTTACTTTGTCCATCTCATTAGTATCATTGCAGGTATCCTATTTCACAATATTTAATTATTTCTGTCGCTTCATTATTAATCCGCATGCCCAGCTTAGGGGTGTAACGACCCCTGTACGGGTTGACCCTTTTGCACTTTGTTCCCTTGGGACATGGGGAATGTGAAATAAGATGTATGCTTCTTGTATTTGTTGTTTGATCGACTCAAGGATGAAAATAAACTGAAACACCATCGTCATAAGACTTTTATACTCCAACACCAACTAACTTCTCGGAATCCCTCTTTTCACCTCTTTACTCCTCTAATGAGATCTTCCTTTCACAATTTCCCAACTCTTCTTAGTCCCAACTCTAATACGCATCACACTTACAAAATGCACTTATAATACTTCATGTACATAGTTTACAATATTCATTCATTTATTTAAATAATATTCACATTTCTTGACTATAAGTCAAGATTATGCCATCTTTGAGGAGTTTCATTCTTTTAAGCAACAAACAACAACAGGCATTTTAAGGCCATTTTCCCTGCTAGAGCGGGGGTTCGCCTTGCGGTCCCCATGACAATCTTCTCCATTTTGCCCTATTTTCTGCATCTCCCCTTGTTAACCTCCTTGCCCGCATTTCTTCTTCCACCACCTTTAGCCAAGGCTTTCTCAGTCTTTCCCGTCCTCCACTTCCTTCTACATTCATTTCCATCACTCTTCTCAACCAGTCACTTTCATCCTTCCTCAACACATGACCAAACCATCTCAACCTGTTTCTCTTCACAGCATCCATCACAGGCTCTATTCCCATCATCTTTCGCAATTCATCATTTGCCTTCCTCTCTTTCAACGATACTCCGCACATCCACCGAACTATTTGCATTTCCACCCTTTCCAGCCTTCGTTGCTGCTCTATGTTCATCACCCATGTCTCACTCCCATAAATCATAACACTTCTTACACATGCAGCATACACCTTTACCTTCAGCTTCAACGACACTCCCCTCCTCGTCAGCACGCCACTCAGTTCCCGAAACTTCTTCCATGCACTTCTCACTAGCAACCGTTGCCGAGTCTCATCCACCTTCTCCATTCAGCACGTCTCCTCGGTAGCAAAATGTTTTCACACCTTCAAGCTTCACGCCGTCTCCAAGATCCAACTCAACATTTCCTCCATCTGCAGCTCCCTCTGTGCACACCTTACACTTGAATGAAGCTGCCACATTGGTTAATGACCCTCTCAAACCACTACATTTTTGATGAACCCACTCAGCGCACATTGTACATTGAATGGAGTTCACTCCGACACCCTTCCTGCACACAGCACACGGTCACTTCCCAGTTCTTTCCACCTCACCACATGCTTTACCACTTGCCATCACCTTCGTCTTTCCGATATTCACCTTCAGACCTTTTGTCTCCATACATTCCTTCCACGTGTTCATCTTTTCCTTCAGTCCATCCATATTCTCCGCAATCAACACCAGATCATCTGCATACAACAACTCCCATAGTAAACCCTCTACATTCCGAGCCTGCAACTCCATCACAGCTACAAATAGTAGTGGACTTAGTACCGACCCCTGATGCATTCCCACCTTAACTTCAAACTCACCACTGTTCCCATCCTTCGTCCTTACAGCTGTGTGCGCTCTCTCGTACATTGCCATCACGACTCTGATCAACCATTCCTCCACTCCTAACTTCCTGATTGCCCATGTCAATACTTTGCGTGGAACCCTATCGAATGCTTTCTCCAGATCAACAAACCCAAGAAACAACTTCTTCCTCTTCTCCATGTAGTTCTCCTGTTTCTGCCTTACAATAAAAAGCACATCTGTCGTTCCTCTTCCTGGCATAAATCCATACTGCATTTCGTCGATCTTCACACTCTTCCTTATCCTCCTCTCCAACACCCTTTCCAATACCTTCATTCCATGCTCCAATAACTTTATCGCTCGATACGAGCCACAGTCCAGAGGGTCACCTTTCCCCTTGTATAGAGGGACGAGGGTACTCAGTTCCCAATCCACTGGAATGCGGCCTTCTTTCACCACCAGAACACAGATCTCTGCCATTCTCTTCACACCCCAACTTCCCGCTTCCTTCAACCTATCTCCCACAACTCCCGTCGACCCTCCCGCTTTTCTACTCTTCATTGCTTTTATCGCTTCCTCGTTCTTTTAAGCATTGACCAATACAGTACTTCCTGTTGGCAGTGTTGGCTTGATCCATGGAGAAATAAATATTCGTCAATTATGGATGGAAGATTCATTGCACAAATTATCTTCCTGCATTCATGTTTCAATGCATAGATCTATAGTGCCTTCAGAAAGTGTTCTCAACCCTTGACTTTTTCACATTTTGTTGTGTTACAGCCTGAATTTAAAATGGATTAAATTGAGATTTTTTTGTCACTGATCTACCCATGATTCCCCATAATGTCAAATTGTTTTTTTTTTTGTTTTTTTTCACCAATTTTTACAAAATAATTAAAAATGAAATACAGAAATATCTAATTTACATAAGTATTCAACCCCCTGAGTCAATACTTAATAGAAGCGCCTTTGGCAGTGATTACAGCTTTGAGTCTTCTTGTGTATGTCTGTATCAGCTTTGATTGAACATCTGGATTTGGGGAGTTTCTTCCATTCTTCCTTGCGGATTTGCTCAAGCTCCGTCGAGTTGTATGGGTGGCGTCGGTGAACAGCTATGTTGAAGTCTTTCCACAAATTCGAAATGGGATTCAAGTCTGGGCTTTGGCTGGGCCACTCAAGATGTTTCACGATCTTGTTCTGAAGCCATTCCAGTGTTGCTTTGGCTGTATGCTTGGGGTCGTTGTTCTGTTGGAACATAAATCTTCGCTGCAATCTTTTGCACTCTGAAGCAGGTCCTCCTCAAGTATTTGTCTGTATTTGGCTCCATTAATTGTTCCGTCTATCCTTACAAGGCTCGCTGTCCTTGCCACTAAAAGGCATCCCCATAGCATGATGCTGTCACCACCATGCTTCACAGTACGGATGCTGTTAGATGGATGATGAGCTTTGCTCGGTTTCAGCCAGACATAGGTAGCACTTTGAATTCAGGCCAAAAAGTTCAAAGTTCATAAAATCAGACCACAGAATATTTTGCCTCATGCTCTCAGTCTTTCACGTGCCATTTTGCAAACTCATTGCGTGCTGTCATGTGCTTTTTTCTCAGGAGTGGCTTCTGTCTGGCCACTCTCCCATAAAGCCTAGATTTGTGAAGTGCTGCAGAGACTGTTGTCCTTTCGGCAGGTTCTCCCATCTCAGCCAAGGAACTCTGTAGTTCTGTCAGAGTGGTCATTGGATTCTTGGTCACCTCCCTGATCAAGGTCGTTCTTGCCCGGTTGCTCAGTTTGGTCAGACAGCCAGCTCTCAGAAGAGTCTGGGTAGATCCATATTATTTCCATTTCCTAATGATGGAGCTCACCATGAAATGGCCACAGGTGGACTCAATCAAGTTGTAGCGACATTTCAAAGATGATCAAAGGAAATTGGATGCTCGAGCTCAATTTGAAGGGGCATTATGTGTAGATCATTGACAAAAGATCTCAATTTAACCCATTTTAAATTCAGGCTGTAACACAACAAAATGACAACACATGATAATGCTAGAGCATTGCTCACCAAGTGCTACCTTAATGCTGACCTCGAGTCGACATTTGCAAATTAACCAAAGACTTTGCCCTTAATGGTTTTGGTACACCTCGCTGCTTGTTCACCAACATGACAGGGGATGGTTTGAGTTTCATCAATGTACAACCAGCTGAACTCATTGCACTGATTTTTCTGAAAATGAAGTTCCTGGTTCACCTTTTTACAATCTTTATGGAGGAATCGAGTCATGGGTTCTGGGTTTGCTTGTACTAGCACACCTGTATTGGTTTGTGAATTCTTCTCAGTATTCTTTTCACTGAAGACACAAGACAGCTTGCTTTGTTTCTTCACAGCACCCCTTTCATTAGCAGAAGCAAAGGCCATTTACTCAAACACAGCACGAGTGTATGCCATCAGCAGGAGCAGATGCCATCACAGATGAAGGTTAAGCTTCACGACCTGAATGCTAGCTGCCCGACTTAATTTTAGCAGTTATATTTTAATCCATTAAACATATTTGGCATGCCTCAAAAAATGTCAAAAATTCATGCCTCACAACACTATTCTGCGTGCATCAAATGGCCTCCTCCAATGTCTACGTTTACTTGTCTGAGACACATATGACGGTCTAAACCTAAATGGTCAAAATTGGCGTACACAGTTAACCCTCCACATTCACGAGTTCTCTTTTCATGAGTTCCAAGTAGTTGCGATTTGGTAAACTAGGAACGGTACCCCCACCCCTATGGGCGGGGCTTCAATTGGGAGGCCCAAATGAAAAAGCTAAATATCAGAAATTGAAGACTTTTTTTTATTTTAAACGATTTATATAAACATCCATTAAATCATATCACACGCAAATCATCAAAATCTAAACAGTATTTGTAGAATTTCGATAAAAGCCACATCACCGTTCATATCGGTAAATATTATTCCATCGTGTTTGGAAAAACTGGAAAATTGGAAAATTGGAAGAATTGGAAATTGGAAAAATTGGGATATTGGGAA
This sequence comes from Myxine glutinosa, assembly GCF_964187855.1. Taxonomy (NCBI): domain Eukaryota; kingdom Metazoa; phylum Chordata; class Myxini; order Myxiniformes; family Myxinidae; genus Myxine; species Myxine glutinosa. The sequence continues at coordinate 11,051,729 of NC_136271.1, forward strand.
AAAAATTTGGAAAAACAATATAGCCTATTTTACTCCAGGATGTCCCAGGATTACCCACCCAAAATTTCGTTGCGATCAGTTCAGCTGTTTTTGCGGTACCTGGGAACAAACAGACAGACAGACATTTGGTGAATTATAGTAAGATGATGTATATTAATTCGTAATTCATGACCCATCAACTTCTAGTTTTTGTGAGTTTGCAAGCCCCTGTTACCCTAACCCCATGTTGGCTCCCACCCAAACGAGGTGCACAGATAACGATACTGTACAGTACTGTACTGCGTTTGGTTTGTCTGCGCAATGTGGGCACGCCACCCCGGGGGCCCACCGTGTCCTTCTCTTCACACAGCAGTTCCCAAACTGCAAATACTTCGCTACACCTCACAATTTGTCATCATGAACTCGCACCATTTTCCACTTATTAATTGCCCATAACCATGGCCTCGAAGCATAAAATGAGTGGGGAAGGTGAGTCTGCTGGAAAGAGGAAGAGGAGAGTTATGAGGAGCTTGAGCGAAAACGTGAATGTGTTAGACGGGCGTTGCTGCTGGTGTGTGCGCGTCTGCAGTGGGAATGAATCATCCTTCTGATTTCTCCTGCAACATCGTCATTATTATTGTCATCATCTGTAAATAATAAAATGAATTGCTCTGTATACTATAATTTATTTATTCTAATCATATTAACCATATGCCATTTCCACCCTATGTTCAGTCTAACCCAGGAACCGAACCCCCCTTTTCCCATTAAGTCAAGGTATCAGTATTCACGTATTCTGTATTCATGAGGTTTTCCAGGAACGTAGCCCTCACAACTATGGAAGGCATACTGTACTTCCTCCTGTACTGTACTTCTTACTGTACTTGTCTGCCTGTTCCTCTTTTATCCTCTGTCAGCCTAGAAACATGTTTTCTTCTGATTAGATCCTCACAATGAGCCTAGACATCTGCATAAAAAATAAGTGTTAGAGATGCAACAACTTTTATTCGGCCTCATAGTGGTACGGTGGGTGTAATGGTAATCACGCTGGACTCGTATCTTACATGTGGAAACAAATTTGACGACATGTAGTTGCAAACTAAGCTATAAATGGGATTGAAAGTTTCCCCACAACCATGAAGGCCTGCACGAGCAAAACTCTGCAGATATATTGTTGTTACCTCCACCACCGAAGGTGGATGGAGGTTACGTTTTCACCCCTGTCTGTCTGTCTGTTTGTTTGTTACTTGACAAAAATATTTTCATATCAGCGAACTGAATTCAACCACTAACTATTTTTGAGATCAACATGGGCCAAAAGGTCAACATAGGCCAAATTTCTAAAATTGTCAATTTTCATCAGATTAACTTAAAATTGAAGACTATTTGCAAATCAGTGAACTGAATTCAACCACCAATTATTTTTGAGATCAACATGGGCCAAAAGGTCAACATAGGCCAAATTTCTAAAATTGTCAATTTTCATCAGATTAACTTAAAATTGAAGACGATTCGCAAATCAGTGAACTGAATTCAACCACCAATTATTTTTGAGGTTGAAAGGATGCTCTACCGAGTGCCATTATACTTTGTTCTCTTTTGACAAGTGTCGCTCTATGAGTGATTTTTCATTTGTTACTTGCCGGAAAAGATTCCGGCAAGTATGTTGGTCGGTTGGTTTGTTACTTGCCGGAAAAGATTCCGGCAAGTATGTTGGTCGGTTGGTTTGTTACTTGCCGGAAAAGATTCCGGCAAGTATGTTGATCGGTTGGTCTGTCTGTCTGTCTGTTTGTCTGTCTGTCTGTTTGTCTGTGTGCAGCACTACGTCTACACCGTTGCACGTAGAATCGCCAAACTTTACACACATATTTGCCTTGCCTTGGAATAAACTGTGCCCAATTTTTAACTCTGCAGGCCGAAGGCCACCATTATGATGTCATAATTTGATAATTCGACAAATACAAAACTTCATCCAATTAAGATGCAATTTCTTGAGCGACATGATGGCATAAACTGGTGGAGAAAAAATATATAATGATGACGTCATCGGTCACGTGGTTCGGCCGCCACCTTGGAAAAACCGAAAAACTTTGCACCTCTATATCTCCAAAAGTGCTGAATAGAAAAAATTGAGACATGGCTCATTGTAAAGAACTCTCCATGAGGAATAAAATATGTTAATGATGATGTCATAGGTGCCTCCATTATGATGTCATAATTCGACAAGTACAAAATTTCATCCGATCAAGATGAAATTTCTTGAGCATAATCTAGGAATAAATAAGTTTAGAATACAAATAATGATGACGTCATCGGTCACGTGGTTCGGCCGCCATATTTTTAATTCTGTCAAGTCCTCGGTCTCTGACCGATTTCTAATTTGTTTCTTTGTCTGTCTGTGAACAAGATATCTCAAAAAGTTGTGCACGGATTCAGATGAAATTTGGCAGAGATATAGTGTATGACTAGATTTTATGACTATGATTTTATGACTAGATCTATGTATGACAAGGACGAAATGACTAGATTTTGGTTAAGATCCGGATTCGGATCCGGCTACTATAATTTGTTAAGTGATTCTTCATCATTGGGAGATAGGGCCAAAAATGATACATAGCAGGATATCTCAAAAAGTTATGGTCGGATTCGGACGAAACTTTGTGGAGAGCTTGGGTTTGTGACAACGAAGAATTGGTTAAATTTTGGTAAAGATCCAGATCTGGATCAGGGTAGTAGAATATTTTAAATGATTCTTCGCCATTGAGTGATCGGGCTAAAACAGACATATAGCAGGATATCTCAAAAAGTTATGGATGGATTTGGACGAAACTTGGTGAAGAGGTTGGGTGTGTGACAAGGACGATTCATTTCGATTTTGATGCATATCTGAATATGGATTCGGATACGAGAATTATTTAATTAACAAGTGATTCTTCACGATTGAGTGATGGCCTAAAACCGATAAATAGCAGGATATTAAAAAAAAACGTTATGGACGAGTTATGATTAAACTTGGTGAATGAGTTGGTTGGGTGACAAAAACAATTCGTGCAGATCCGAATCCAGATCCGGCCTATCATTGGGATACAAAACATAAACTGTTCAGCCTGGCGGAGGTATGCGCTCTACTGGAGGTATGCGTTCTAGTTTTTCTATGTATTTTTCAGGCAATGTCACCCATTTCCCCGAGTGGTTTTCTGATGCGAGTTTCCTGATAGCATATGTTTATGGCTCCGAAACGTAAAAAAAAAAAATCAAGCTCTTGGCACCTCACCCCCTTCCCTAACCCTACACTCCCTTCCAATTTTATTGGGCAAATTACCAAGTAGCTTTTAGATTTAGGGAAGGACTGATATGTATCCCCTGTCTGGACAAGTTCAAATGTAGTGTCAGTCCGCACTTGTATTATGTGGGATGAGAATGACTCAGTTTGACAACTCATGAGATTGAGGGTCAAGGTTCAGGAGTTAAAAGACAAGAGGACTGGGACTGTGCGAAAAGGGAATATAATTGGAAAACCAACAAAGAGTGAAAGAAAGACGTTAGTTGAATAAACTGAAACAAACTTAAAGGGTAATAATAATAAATAAAAAAATGAGATAAAAATGAAAGATAAAAGAAGCGAGATTAAAAGAAAAGGGAAGAGGAGACAGAAGAGGAAATTAAGAGCAGGAGAGAGCATGGGCGAAGTTATAAGAAAAAGGTGGAGATAAAATGAAATAAAGTAAAATAAAAGGGGAAAAACAGAAAGAGGGGAAGGATTGAAAAGTTGTAAGAAACAGGAGGTCTAAATGAATGATAAGTGCTCATGAATCCCGTGGGAAGCCGACGTGCCGCTCCAGTAGATAAGGCTTTGCTATTTATGATTACTACTATTTGTGGTACTGAAATGGAGAAACCTAATGGAGAATGCCCTGTGGCTGAAATAATTTCTGGGAAGATTGAAATGCTGAGCAACTTATTTAGAGAGGTCTGTGCTTACGCTCTGATGAAGGACGAATGCCCAAAATGTCAGCTCCTCCTTGCTTCCAATGGCGGTTATCCCACTTCTATCAATGTTATGTTGATTGCATCCATTATTTAAGACAAGAATTACCTGTTTGATGTTCCTATCTAAGCACACAGCTCATTATGCTGCAATTCCAGGTTTAAATTCCATGAATATCATAATGTGGATTACTAAGTCGCCTGTCCCATCTGCCAGTTTTTGCTGGCATCCAGATCCAAACATTTAATACGAGTTCGGTAGCATGGAGCGAAGTGGTTTGCATCACAACAAAGCATGGCGATGGATCACGTGAATGGAGTGCAAGAGCCAAATAAGGTGGACCCGCAGATGCACGTTGACATTTTTCTTTCAATGTGCTTTCTGCAAATGCACCGTCGTTGAGGGAGAATTCAGGCTACCCATCCACCTTCTGCAGTAGTGAGAGGTCATGTATATGACAAGATCGATTCTGAAGAAGCATGTTCAAAACCCATGTGAGTAGTGTGAATATCTCACTTCTGGACCACTCGGATTCATTTCACTCATAGCGATGGTATTCGCTCCTATCATTCCTCATTTGATTCCCTCGTAGCTTTGCTATTTGCTCCGCTCTGGTCCACTCATCCTTGTAGTCTAGAAGTGAGATATTCATACTACTACGCAAGTACGTAGAACCCTATTCTCAGTTCTCGACCAATCTGATCCTTGACCCCTCAATGAATGTCCAAGGATATATGGCAATATTATTGGGAGAACAACCCAATCATCAGTTATATTATAAAAAGGTTAAAAACCAAAATCAATCCAAAAGACTGTTGTGCAGTTCTGCCCAACCTTTACAAAAGGAAGTAAGTTACAAAAACATGTTTGGCTACTTGCTATGGTACTAATATATAAAAAATATAATGTTAAATCACGATTGTATTGAGATATTATCAAACCAGCAAACCATCGTCATCTGTTCACTTCCGGATTCGGGAGCAAGATCCGTATCAATCACATTTCAAAATCATAATTGTATTGAGGCGGCCGAACCACGTGACCTATGACGTCATAATTATCATTAAAACATTCTACAGGTGGAGTTGCACCGATGGTGAAAATTTCCTGTCCATCGGACCAATGGTTGCAGAGAAAATCATATTTATTCTGTGCGGACAAACAGACAAACAAACAAACAAACAAACGGACTCAAATGCAATACCTTCTCCTCTGGCCAGGGTAATAAATGCAAACAAAAATCGGCTGAAAAAAATTGTAAAGATCAAATCTACTACAAAGAGTGAGAGAGAAAAAAAAGGTCATGTTAAGTGTTATGCCAATTCAAATAAGCCTTTAAAAATAATTTAAAAAGTGAAATCTACTATGAATAGCATGGAAATTTACACCCATAAAAAGAAAATGTTTTAATTTCTACCCCTTAAAAATGTCAAGGACAACATATTGTGATGTATGTGATGAAACACATAAAACATGTTACACAACAAAATACATCAACACATGAAAACACAAAGTAAATGCTGGAGAAATACCCCCGAATCATAGTTCTATTTATTGCGATACTTGTGATTAAATTTGTAAAAGCCCTATTATAAACGTCATTCAAAAACGAAAAGAAAGAAAGAAATTCTAATAATGAAAACAATTGAAGAAAGAGAAAAAGCTAAAAAGGAAATATAAAAATTGTTATTGATCATTTGAAGAAATGTGTTGAACATGTAAATATGGGGATCTTTAAACTTAATCCGTTTATAGAAAGGGAAATTAGAGCTAATCTCCAACAATTAGGAAGTATAAAAATCTGTATGGAATTTCAAGCTAACATTGTTAACAATACACAAGAGACAGGTTTATATATTTGTCACTTGGGGAAAAGCCCGTCAAAATGATGGGTACGCAAAATCAACAAAACACAGAGTACAGGCAGTCCCCGGGTTACGAACGCCCGACTTACGAACGCCCGCACTTACGTACCGACCTCCGTAAAGCCTATAATTAAAAAAATTGAGTTACATACAATGGTTCGTACTAACGAACGGGCGGACTACTTTGCGCGACGCTCAAAACACTGTGCGTTTTCAGCGGTTCGTCGGCCCGAGGGAGAACAACGCCATGCCGTCGTCGCCATTTTAAGTTGGATCGCGTAAACACTGTTGTGTGCGTTGTGTTTTGACTTAAAATTTTTGTGTGTTTACCCTCGTAATCATGGCTCCAAAGCGTAAATCTGATGCAAGTGATGGTGATGCATCGAAGAAAAGGAAAACGATCACGATTTAAACGAAAGTGGACATAATAAAGCGATCGGAGAGAGGTGAAACGCCAACAAACATTGGAAAAGCGTTAGGCTACAGTCGGTCAACGATCGGGACAATTATAAAGGACAAGGGGAGAGTAATGGAGCATGTAAAAAGCTCTGTCCCGATGAAAGCGACAATTATCACTAAGCAACGCAGTGGTTTAATTATCGAAATGGAAAGGCTCTTGGTAATTTGGTTGGAGGATCAAAATCGCCATTGACTGGGAATGAAACAAACGTACCCGTTTGTTTGCGAACGTGTATGTTTTTCATGGAAGTCCTTCACGAACTTGCTGTCCATGTCTGACGTGCGACTGAAGGTGCTACAGGAATGTGGAATTTATTGGTTTCATGCTTTAGCATTCGCCGTTTCTGCATTGTCTGTTTCCTTCTGGCCTCCCACCAGAAGAGATAAATAGGGGAGAGATATATCAAGGTATGATCGTTTCAAGGTATGCAAGACATCAATTGGAACGAGAGTTAGTGTTAACCTTCAATCATTATCTTTTCTTTTCTATCTAAACAGTTTAAGAAATGTTTCTTTAATGTATTTTATACCTATAGATGTTTTAGGTAAAATATATACTATATACTAAGACAAACATTTGACTAGTTGACGCTAGATGTGAACCGTACGTAACTGTTCCGACTTACATACAAATTCGACTTACAGACAGACTTAAAAACGGAACTCGTTCGTAACCCGGGGACTGCCTGTATTACATACACAAAGTTATGGATTACGTCAGATTAATTATTTGCAATAAGGGAATGGGAAACGGGGACAGGTCGAAATGGGATTCCAAACATGAACGGGTCAAAACGTTAGGCAGGATTTATTTGATGTGCTTCAGGTGTAAACGTGAAATGCACAAACCTACGATGTATAAGCACGGCCTCCTTCACTTCTGAAATAATTTTTAAAAACATGGGCGATGCGTAGGCACAAAACACTGGCTTGATTGCTCGATGCCTCGAAAAATAAACAACTCAGGCTTTGTAATGAAGCCAAAACATTGCTATTACTTTTGTGCATAATATAATACATCATGTTTATATAGCTTGGATTTATTCCAATTCCCCTGGACCATGAAGGAATTATCCTATAGGCCGGAAGACTTGAAGCCTGTGGCCGACACAAATTGTGTGCCTCAGAACGCTTGTGCACCGGCTGCAACCTTTCGACATTTGATGATGCTTTTAATTGTTGCTTTTGGTCTTTTTCACACTGAAGAGAAACCTTATAGGGAAGTCATGGTGATTCATGAATACTGCAATACCTCACTTAGCGTTGTACATGCGTTCCAGATGGACATTATGTGAAGGGAAAGGATGTTAAGCGTGTTCTAATTTCCCATAGACTTGCATGGATTAATGGGGGTATGCATTCTGACGACGTTATAATTGTAATCATAACTTCCATTAGCATCGTCAATAGCATGATGCAGATTAGTATACAATATATAGATACAAAAATAATACTATTACGTTTGTGGGGGTAGAGATGAATCTCATAGGAAAGGTAGGATGGCTTGGTTTAGCATGGCCCGCATGACACGTAGAAAGCCCACCTCGAAGTACGTAAGCAGGGTAAAATTTGAGCTTAAGTGTGTTTACGTGTCGCCACATGGAGGGAGGTTTTGTGTTAATTAGTTCTAGGGCGTAAGATTAATTATTCCCAGTATGTATTGCCTCCTGTGATTTCCTCTTCTGATTTATTTAAACTAAAAAGGGCCGCCATTAGGAACGACAAGTACGGCCATAAAAAGCTCCAGTCACCCACAACACCGTCATGCCGACAGAGACGCGTACATTTGCCAATTGGCAAGTAAACCCCGCCCCCCAAACATTCTCGATGGGCGTCAAGAAGGCCGTGAGGCTCCGCCCTGAAGGGAATGATTGGTCGGGGATATGGGATGAGTCGATGGCATGTCAGGATTGGTCGTATGATGTCAAAGAGCTGGAAGGTTCAACAAGAGTAAGAAGCCATTATCTTTCTCTTTTTCTGTCCTGGGCTTCGTGGCGAGCGGTCGCATATTGGTCTCTCTCGTTCTGGTGCTGGCGCAGGCAGTTGCATTTTGGTTCCCTCACACTTCTTTTGTTCGGGATTGGAAAAAGACGGATGTGCTTCGTGTCGTGTGTGCCTGAGAGACTAATCGGAGCCTAGTGGAGCGTGGAACGAGCGGAGGAGGGCGGTGTTCCCGAGCAGTGGTGCTCTATGGACACGTTTTGCCACCGCTTTGCGGCTAAGATGCTGTATGGTGATTTGCGCCATCTTGTGCATTTCCCACATGGTGGTTTGAGGCGCCCCCACCAAGTGCTTGTCAAGACCAGAGCTGAGTGCCAACTAAAAGGGGGGATTTTATTTTTATTTAATTTTATTTCTCCCTGTGTCGTGTAATTGTGTCTGAATGGAGGGTCCCTCACCCTAGCCTTATAGTTACCTCAACTTTCATTTTTATTGCTTCACGTATATTATCATGAAAGCATTAGTTGTTGCATTTTACTTTTGTGTCATGTTCATTTACTCGTTTGTGGGTTCGAGGGAAAACCCCGTGGCGGGCGTCCGATCAGGTAAGGCTTCGGGCCTTTCCTGCGTGCACGAAAAGATAATACCGCCAAGTTCGGGTATACACCTCAGAGTTAAAACAACGTTCGGCCATCTGTCCAAGGCTGGTCATCATCGGCCACGGACTTGACAATACATGTATGAAAAAATTGCACTTAGTAAATAACTTAACAAAAACAAAGTAAATTCAACATTCACCAGTTTTATCTCGGAGCTAACGTCGGTCATGTTTGATTCCACCGAATGCCTTTACTCCTATGTGGCATCGGTGTGGTCGGTAGGAGTTGCTCGGGAGAAGGAGGGGTGGCGGAGTTATCCCCGTCACCCTCCTCAGAATCTAGTGCAGGTGCCGGCTGTTTTCTCTTGAAGAATGAGTCGAGAGAAAGTTGTCTTGGCTTCTTCTTTTTTTCCTTGTCGAGATCATTGTAGCTTGAAAAAGCATTTAATGCCATTATTTTCACTGCAGTGCTGGGCTCCAAGTTAGGATCATTTTTAGACTCGAGATGCAGAGCCTCATTAACTTTATTCAGGATGTTTGAAAGAATTTTGCATGTTCATTCAATTTTACAGCTCATTGAATTCAACCACCAAATATTTTGAAGTCAACATAGGCCAATAGGTCAATATAGGCCAAATTTCTAAAATTGTTAATTTTCACCCGATTGACTTGAAATTTGAAGAGGAGCTGTTGCGTTGTCTTCGAGCATCGAAACATTCCTTCCATGCACCATGTAACTTTTTCGTTTATTTTTTTTTTCTTTCTTTCATTGTTTCAACCCCATACGTTAGATGACCAGCTGGCTGCGGTAGACCTGCAAGCGGAAGGTGTGTGTGCTTTTAAGTCACCTTTTATTGACACTTCCCCAAATTTGGGAGAGCATTGCTGTCCCAAGAGAGCATTGCTGACATTCTGTATCATGTTCATCTTTTAATCTCACATCCAAATTTCTTGCTTATATCGCAATAATAACAAATTTGTCTTCACTGTTCCAATACTCATCGAGGGCACTGTAGCTCGCCTACATCTATTTCTAAAAGGAGAAGTGTGTGTGTGTGTGTGTGTATGTGTGTGTGTGTGTGTGTGTGTGTGTGTGTGTGTGTGTGTGTGTGTGTGTGTGTGTGTGTGTGTGTGTGTGATGCAATGCTTCATTTTCAAGGGTTCCTGCAGTTGTATAATAACAAATATGGTCCCATTGGAAAGCTAATATCAAATTTACTTCGAACAAAAATTAGTGTCTGTTTCATCATAAAGATGCCTGTTTTAAAAGCCAGTGATTTCCGAATGAGGAAGAAGAAGCAGGACCTCGAGCTTTAATGTCTTGGTTCCTGCTGTTGTAGAATAATAAATATGGTTACCTTTTGAAAGTTTGAGGTACAAATCAGTTTACCAGGTACAGATATTTTGTTTCCATTTAATCATAAAGATGCCTGTTTTTAATAGCTCCTCTTTCTGGGATTGAGGAAGACGTTGAAATGGGAGCTTTGTGTTGCAGTTTCCATGGTAACATTTATTATTCTATGACAGCAGTGGCCCTTCTTAACGACACTGAGGAGCACACAAAATTATATATCATAATATTTATTGAAGCAATAGAAAAATATATAAAAGTACACTGAATGGGCACACAAACAACAACAACCACACGCACAACAATAGTTATGAGAGTTATAAAAGATCCTTGTTTGCATGTTTGACCTCATTTTGCAGCCTCATTGACGCTCACATAGAGACATGCAATACGTTTGTGGTGTACAACATGCTGTCCTTTGGATGAACCCGTCAGCGAAGGTGTGGGCACGCCGAGCTTATTCTATTTCATGCAGGAAGGGAAGTTAACTTAATGGAATAAGACTTTTGGAAAATTGTATCGACAAACATGAGACTGGAAAATTGTATCGACGAACATGAGACATGCAAAAAGTCAATAAGGTCATCAAGAATAATAAAGATTTGGGTGGGCCTGTTTGCTCCCACCTTAACCACGGCTATTGATGTTCAATGATCATCTCAGGATGCAGTTTCATTGTTTCCTTCCCTCCTCCCTTTCCTCTCATCATGTTCGTTCATTATCTTGACCTTGACGCCGGTCACATTGCCACATCTACCTTGCTCTTCCACAAGCCTTGCTCCTTGCTCCCGCAGAGCGGGGGTTGGCCTTTTTCGGGCACCATGGCCCCCTTTTTTTGAAGCAATGTTTTATGGCCGGATGCCCTTCCTGCCGCCAACCCTGTTCGTCGCCTTTTGCGACACACAGGGAATTACCAGGGAACTGGTACAAAAATTTGCCGACCTCAGAAGGATGACAGGCTGGGTCAACCACCCTGGCGTTAATTCAGCGATCGACCGGGATTCAAACCCAGGATCCGAGGATCCCAAGCCGGCACCCGAACCGCTAAGCCAACACCAGGCTTGATGACTCTTTAAAAACGTGATGTCATTAAAAAGTAAAATGGTGTCTGCTATAATATCTTGGTCCTGCATGTTATTTCTGTACGAGCTCCACCATGACCTTTAGATCACTGCTTGAAAAAAATGTTTAAAAAAAATGGAGAGGATGCAGAAAAGTTTTGAGATGCCATTATTTCGAAAGAGTTGACAAATTTTCATCCATAATTCTTTGTAGACACTTTTTGTTGTGACATTTTCAATCTTCATTTTAGTTGGGAGTTAAATATCCCCGGGACTGTCCACCGTGAGGAAAGGCCTCCATAATTATCAGCCAAAAAGAGTGCAGGGTTGCCTGGGAAAGGGCAAAGTTTTTGTAGGCTTTGTACATTTCGACAATCTTCGTGTTGTTATTGACAGCATTGCTGTTTTACATCATGGATTGCAGGTGTTTATCATGAAGACTCAGTTGGGTCATGTAAATGAGTGCATCAATGGAGCTGAAGCACTCAGCATACTTGCCAGAATTTAATTTGATTAATTAACCGAGGCTGAATGAACTTGCTTTGAGGGTTGTAGAGAAGCCACTTGTGCAATTTATAATAAGTGTTTGTGTTCGGTAATGCTCGGTGCTTTTATGATTATTACAAGTTTTCATCAAATGCAGGTAAATAATGTGCTCCCAAAACAATGAATGATTGCACAAGGTGTACAAGGTAATGCTGGGATTTGAAAAGGCAATGAATATGTGTTTGTGGCGTGTGTTGTAACGTGTGTGTACCTGTCGTGTACCTTGTACATCTTAGGCTTTGTGCCAGAATCACTCACCGGTAATATAAAGCCTGTTTTAATGCCATGGGTAGGGCTTCGTTCACACCTGAAACCAGCAGCTGCATTATGCTAACAATACCTGTGTATCTGTGTGTGTTTGTGTGTGTACATGTGTGTGTGTGTGTGTGTGTATATATATGTGTGTGTGTGTGTGTGTGTGTGTGTGTGTGTGTGTGTGTGTATATATGTGTGTATGTGTGTGTGTGTATGTGTGTGTGTGTGTGTACATATATATATATATGTATATATATATATGTATATATATATATATGTATATATATGTGTGTGTGTATGTGTATATGTGTATACATGTGTGTGTACGTGTGCGTGTGTGTACAGTCACGTGAAAAAGTAAGTACACCCCATGTAAAGTTTTGACGTTTTCAACATATTTCAACATACAGCTATTTGATCTTCATTTCAACAATATTTGTAGATAAAGGTGATATAATATAACAAATATCATGAAACATTTACATTTTGTAGTCCATTGTATAATTTAAATAAACATAAATGCAAATTTCGCATGTGGAAAAAGTAAGTACACCCCGACATTTATCACTACTTCAAATACCTAAAATTAGAATCAGGTGCACCAGCTCAGGTGCAAATGATTAGAACATCGTGAGAGAGGATCTTGGAGGAACCTGTCTCATTTAAACCTCAGACATTTCGTTTGGTTTGCTCTTTGTTGTTGAAGTGTGTGGCGTCACCATGCCGAGATCAAAAGAGCTCTCTGAGGCCTTCAGAAAGAAGATTATAGATGCCTACGAGTCTGGGAATGGATTAAAAAATATCTCCAAACAATTTGAAATCAATCATTCGACTGTCCGGAAGATCATCTACAAGTGGAGAAGACTCCAAACAACTGCCAACTTGTTCAGGCCAGGCCGCCCCAGCAAGTTCAGCCCGAGAGCAGACCGCAAGATGCTGAAAGAAGTCTCTAAGAACCCCAGAATGTCATCACGGGACCTACAGGTAGCTCTAGCCACTGTTAATGTTAAAGTGCACGAGTCTACCATTAGAAAGAGGCTGCACAAATTTGATCTACATGGGAGGTGTGCCAGGAGGAAACCTTTGCTGTCCAGAAAGAACATCAGGGCAAGACTAAAGTTTGCCAATGAACACCTCGGCAAAGACCAGCACTTCTCGAACAATGTGCTCTGGACAGATGAGTCAAAGGTGGAGCTATTTGGCCACAGTACCAGAAGACATGTTTGGCGAAAACCAAAGACAGTATTTGACCACAAGAACCTGATACCAACTGTAAAGCATGGTGGTGGAAATATTATGGTTTGGGGCAGCTTTTCTGCATCAGGGCCTGGGAAGCTCACCATCATAGAATTCACTATGAATTCTTCATTGTACCAGAGGGTGCTTGAGGATAATGTGAGGCCATCTGTCAGAAAGTTGAAGCTCAACCGAAGGTGGACCTTGCAACATGACAATGACCCTAAACATCCCAGTAAATCCACCAAGGAATGGCTGAAAAGAAATAAATGGAGGGTTCTGGAATGGCCAAGTCAAAGCTCGGATCTAAATCCCATCGAGATGTTGTGGGGGGATTTGAAACGAGCTGTGCATGCAAGAAACCCCTCAAACATCGCACAGCTGAAAGAATTCTGCATGGAGGAGTGGGTGAAAATTTCTCCCAGTCGATGTCAGAGACTGGTAGACAGTTATAAGAAACGCCTACTTGAGGTTGTTTCTGTCAAAGGGGGCAATACCACCTATTACCACCAATACCAATGACAATACCACCAATACCAATACCACCTAGGGCTGTTGTCTACCGCCCTCCCAAACCACACCCATCATTCCTGTCTGACTTCTCCTACTTTCTGACCCAGCTATGTTCCCTCTCCCCCTCAATCCTCCTCCTTGGTGATTTCAATATCCACATGGACTCCACTGACTCCACGCTAACCACTGACTTCACTGATTTACTCACCTGCTTTAACCTCACTCAACATGTCAACTTTCCTACCCATAACCGTGGTCACATTTTGGACCTTGTCTGCTCTACTGGACTAATTTTGCACCATCTCTCTGGCTCCGACCTCACTCTCTCTGACCACCTAGCCATCACTCTGACCATCAACATCCCCACCCCAGCACCAAGGCATTATCGCACTATCAACTTCCGTAAGCTAAACGCTCTTTCACCTACCTCATTCTCATCGACCCTCTCTGAAAAAATGTCCACTTCTCCCTTCGTTGACCTCCACACCCCTTCTGACCTCACTGACTACTACAACCACACTCTCTCCTCCTGCCTTGACCAACTTGCGCCTATAAAAACCAAAACAGTTTCTTTCACCCATTCTGCTCCCTGGTTTACCCCTGAACTCCGCCTGATGAAAACTCGTGCTCGCCAACTTGAAAGACTCCGCAATAAAACAGGTCTCACAGTTCACTCCCAGGCCTACAAGGACCATATACAACACTATAAAGATGCCCTCTCCCACGCCCGCTCCGCTTACTACTCTCAAATTATCCACTCTGGCTCCGGAAACCCAAAAGCACTCTTCTCTACAATAAACAAACTCCTCAGCCCCCTGAACACCACCACCCAATTATTCACAATAGACAACTGCATCTCCTTCCTTTCATTCTTCCAACGCAAAATTGAAAACATCTACAACAGCTTGACCACCGCCGCACCCGCTCCCCCTCAAACCACCTGCCCCCCCTTATCCTGCCATCCCCTGTCTCAATTCTCCCCAGTCTCCCCTACTGACCTCTCTGAACTCCTCATCGGAATGAAAACTGCCACCTGCACTCTTGACCCCATCCCCTCCAGCTTTGTCAAGGCCTCCCTTCCTGCTCTCTCTCCACTTATCATTGCAACAATAAACTCCTCCCTGTCTACAGGCATCGTCCCACCATCCCTCAAAATTGCTGCTGTTACCCCCATTCTGAAAAAACCTGGACTAAACCCTGACACCCTAAATAACTTCAGACCCATCTCCAACCTACCCTTTCTGTCAAAGGTTTTGGAACGCGCTGTAGCCACTCAACTCAAACATCACCTCTCTGCCAATAACCTGTATGAAACATTCCAATCCGGATTCCGCTCCAACCACAGTACTGAAACTGCTCTCGTCAAAATCACCAACGACCTTCTCCTCTCCTCTGACGCTGGCAACCTCAACATTCTCGTCCTCCTCGACCTCAGCGCCGCCTTTGACACCATCGATCACACCATCCTCCTCACCCGACTTGAAACCACCTTTAACATTACTGGCACTGCCCTCTCTTGGATTAAATCATACCTCTCTGACAGACGTCAGTTCATCTCCATCAATAACTGCAAATCCCCCACTGCTCCCCTCCCCCAAGGTGTCCCCCAAGGTTCAGTTCTTGGCCCCCTCCTCTTCATCCTTTACCTGTCCCCCCTCGGTCACTTAATCCGCCGTCATGGTCTCCAATTCCACTGCTTCGCCGATGACATCCAGATTTTCATCTCCACCAAGTCCATCTCCACCGCCACCCACTCTATCCTGACAAACTGCATCACTGAAATAAAATCCTGGCTTCAAATCAACTTCCTCAAACTTAACTGTGATAAATCTGAAATAATCATCATTGGCCCAAAAACGCTCACCAAGTCCACCCATAACTTTGCCCTCAACATCGACGGTTTCCCAGTATTCACCTCCCCTCACATCCGGAATCTTGGCATCATCTTTGACCAAACCCTCTCCTTCGACAAATACACTAAACAGATCACAAAGACAGCCTTCTTTCACCTGAAAAACATCGCCTATCTCCGTCCATCCCTCTCCTCCGTGGCTGCAGAATCCCTCATCCACGCCTTCATCACTTCCCGTCTGGACTACTGCAATAGCCTCCTTTATGGTTCACCCTCAACAATCACCTATAAACTCCAATACATTCAGAACTCCGCTGCCCGTCTACTCACCCATTCCCGGACCCGTGACCACATCACCCCCGTCCTTTACAAGCTTCACTGGCTCCCCATCTCCCAGAGAATCCAGTACAAAATCCTCCTCCTGACCTACAAAGCCCTCCATAACCTGGCCCCATCCTACCTGGCTGACCTCCTCTCCAGACACACTCCCACCCGCAACCTCCGCTCTGCTGGTACCAACCTCCTGACCCCCCCCCCCCATCCGGACCAAATTTAGATCCTGGGGGGACAGGGCCTTCTCCATCGCTGCTCCCACCCTCTGGAACTCGCTACCTCACACCATCAGAGACTCCTCCTCACTCACCACATTCAAAACATCACTCAAGACCCACCTGTTCAACACTGCATTCAACATTTAACCCACAGCATCTAACCCCTGACTATCTCCTCTCCTTCTCCCTCCTTTGTGCTTTGAATATTTCCCTATTGATTCTTCTTTTTTTGCAATTGTTTTTATGTTTTGCTATGCATTATGTTTTGCACTCTGTCAAAGCGTCTTTGGGCTTCCTGAAAAGCGCTATATAAAATAAATGCATTATTATTATTATTATTATTAGAGCCAAGGGTGTACTTACTTTTTCCATATTGCATTTATGTTTATTTAAATTATACAATGGACTACAAAATGTAAATGTTTCATGATATTTGTTATATTATATCACCTTTATCTGTCAATATTGTTGAAATGAAGATCAAATAGCTGTATGTTGAAATATGTTGAAAAATTCAAAACTTTACATGGGGTGTGCTTACTTTTTCACGTGACTATATATATATATATGTTTCTGTGTATGTATATATAATATATGTGTATGTGTATGTCTATATAATAAATGTATGTGTATATGTATATATACCTGACCAGTCTGCTGCACGTAGGTGCATCTCACCCCCACTGACAAACTGTGCTGCACTTAGGTGCATCAGACTTCACGTTGCATTTACTGCACCTTCAGGCAACGATGCTCTTCGGAATAGAGAGTTGCAGAGGGATAGCACACACCTGTATCACTTTAATCGCTTCTCTGTGCAGGTTTAAGAGATTCGTTCAAAGCAACGACTCACGCCATCATCCTCGTCATCATTTCTGAATAACTTATTGACCTGAAAGTTTTCTGAAATTTAAATGTTTTTAAGTCACCTGCTTTGTGTGCATTTTGCACTCTTAGCTCTATGGAAGCTCATAAATCTATTCCCACCTGCTTTTCTTTTGTGTCCTCTTAAATGATCGTACTTTGGACTTTACTGCATCTCATAACTCTCATTGTTTTATCCAGGAGCCTACCAA
This sequence comes from Myxine glutinosa, assembly GCF_964187855.1. Lineage (NCBI taxonomy): Eukaryota > Metazoa > Chordata > Myxini > Myxiniformes > Myxinidae > Myxine > Myxine glutinosa. The sequence continues at coordinate 11,069,000 of NC_136271.1, forward strand.
AGGTATCCTATTATCTCGTGTTGTATATATATTTGTATACTTCCATGTTTTATTTGCTCTCCATGTACATTGCTGTTACTATTTTTTTTTTTTAACTCCATGAACATTACTCGTTATTCTTGCAAGCCAGGTAGATTCATCATCACTTTATGTTCTATACAAATCTAGGCTGGTGGAAGAGCGAGGCGAGCAAGAGTAAAATATGTACAACGACACTCGGTATAACCCATATCTCCACCATAGAGTTTACATTTTGTATCCCAGTGATAGGCCGTATCTGAACCCGGCTCTGAAACAAAATTTAATCGTCTTGTTCTCGTCACCTAACCAACTCATCCACAGAATTTTGTCAAATTCATCGGACACAACTTTTTGAAATACCATGCAGTATGTACATTGTTTTTGGCCCTGTCTCTCAATGGTGAAGCATCACTTAAACAAATAAAGTTATCATGTTCGGATCCGGATATTCACCAAAATATTCACCAAAATAATCACCAGATTCGTCCTTGCCACACACCCAACCTGTCCACCAATCTTATGTCACAATCCGTCTGTAACTTTTTGATCCATCCTGCTAACAAACAGACAAACAGGGATGCAAACATAAACTCCATCCACCTGTGGTAGCGGAGGTAACAATAGTAATCGTGCTTTACTAAAGTACAAGTCCCATAACAACAATCATTCCACTATTACACTCAACCAAAGGGAAACAAAACAAAAAAATACCGAAATTTTCATTTTTGTGCCAATATGTTATGGACTTATGAAAGTTAGTTGACAGTATTACACCAACGCCATTGTCTAACGGTGTTATACATCAAAAGGTGGCAACCCAGTGCTGTATACATTGCTTCAAGTGAAACCTGTGCTGAATGAAGTCTTTGCTTCAACTTGGAGGCTCACTGCGACACAAAGGGAAGGATAACAATCTCCAAAGGGAAGGATAACGGGATGGTGTTCTGGATGGAGCCTGTGTCGAATCAGTACTTTAGGACTTCATAGCAGGATTTGGTTGCTCTTCAGGACAAGGCTTTATGACCCGGAACCTTTGCTCTTTTTGGAGCAATATTAGCTACCAAGTTTGCTGTCGGGTGATATATTAATAAATGATAGGCTGTTTGTCGCTAGCTTTAAAACTTACACCATGACAGCTTCAAAAGTTACAGCATGAAATTATGTTCCATGATTGAAGATATTGATTTGTTACAGCAGAAAGCTGTACTAAAGTACACACACACATATCCGAGGATAACAGAATGAAAGTTACAGCAGAATATTGATTTGGAGAATCTATAAAATGCTCATCTTAGCTGAACTCAGATGTGTCTTTTTGTATATTCCTAATGGAGTGTTTTTTTTGTATATGAGATCGAGGCTCATGTAAGAGCTAACATTAACGACAAAAAAAACAAACTGACACATAAGACGAAATAAAGGGAGCGGGAGACAATATGGGGAGAGAGGGGGAAGCACACAAGCACAACATTTGAGAGCAGGGACATCGGGAGATCTCTGGGAGGGAGAGGGCTTGGGGGGAGGAGGCGTGGAAAGGGGGGTGGAGGGGTGGGAGAGGTAAAAAACAAAAAAACAAATGGGCACAGCTAGGACTTCCAGGAAAGAAGTCGGTATTTCAGAAAAGTGATTTGGGGTGAATTAGGGGGGGTAGAAAAGATCAAGGTTTTGGATGGGGGAGGATAAGAGATGGTGGTGAACAGCTGTTTTAAAGACCTGAAGGGAGGAGTGGGATTGAAGAGAGTGAGGGAGTTTGTTCCAGAGGCAGGAGAAAAGAGGAATGAAGGAGTGAAGGTGAGCAGAGAGTCTTGATTTTGGCAATTTCACCAGAAGAGGGTTGCTGGCAGATCTTGTGCGACCTGTAGGAATATTTGGGGGATAGAGCACAGATGGAGCTGGGGGAGCTGGGCCGGAGAGGAGTCGGTGGAAGACAGAAAGACCACCAACCTGCCTGCGGTGAGTGAGTGAAAGGCCCTCGGAGTTAGCTTCATCGCGGTAGACACCAAAAGTCTGATCCGCGTATTGATCTTGTACCAATACACTGCCCAGTGGCTTGGTCATGTCTGCACATCTTCGTCCCTCTTGTCAAGTGAAGCTTCTGCAGCCACTATTCCAATTGTTGTCAAGGCGGTGGCACCCTGGTGCTGCTGTCTACCGGTATGAAAGGATCTTTTTATGCCACCACCCTGTTGAGATCGGACTTATTGTCACCATGGAATAAGCTTTGAAGACCCTCTTACTGAATTTTTGCTTAGCGATTGTCGTGGTAGTGTGGTGAGACTCAAGACTCCAATGATGTCACAGGTTTACAAAAGATCACAACTTTATTAACTGCTAGTTCACTTGTATCAAATACTAATAACTACTGTTAACTCAATGGACCAGATAACTCTATCCGCATAGTCCCTCTTTCTCAGCCGATGTTCCTCCGCAGCGCCGTACTCGTTCATTCCATCGGGCAGGGCTTCTGATGGCAAGTGATCCTGACTCAAAGTTTGCTCTGGTTTATATGGGCCTCGTCGCGCTAATCCCTTCTCCGCAAATGCCCCGAGGTCATGCATGCTCGCCTCCCTGCTGTGGAGTTCCTTCACCCTCTTTGCATCCCGATGTCCCAAGTCAATAGTGAAGGCTTGGGAATGTGTGTTAGCCCGGGGCCTTGATACAGGTGGACAAAGGAACTCCCAGGTTTAACAGAGTGAGATACATTCCTAACATTCTTACGACCACCTGTTGGTTCACTCACCAATCTCATAACTAGTTACATAGTATAAAGATTTATTCTACCACAATTGAGATCTACCAATCTCATAACTAGTTACATAGTATAAAGATTTATTCTACCACAATCCCTCATCTTTTTGTTTTATGTTTATATTAACCATTAATCTAAACATCAATTTAAGTAAACAATCAATCACTACAAGTAAACATCAATACACATATAAGTAAACAATCAATCACTACAAGTAAACATCAATACACGTATAAGTAAACAATCAATCACTACAAGTAAACATCAATACAAGTATAAGTAAACAATCAATCACTCCAAGTAAACATCAATACAAGTATTCAAACCATAACTTTGGTAATCCAATTTCCTTAGGCATACACCGTCCTCCTGCAAGAATCACAAAACATTTCGTTGGTCATTGACTCATTCCATATTGTTAATTCAATCTATTTCACTTGCATCACCAATATCTTTGCAAAACAACACTTCACTATCACCAAGACAAAACAATTTCACTTCATTTTCAAGTTTTGTAAAGCATCTGCAACATCTGGCAAAAACGTTTGCCTCTACCCAAATGTTGACTCTTTGTTTGAAAGGAAGGGCTGATCACTTGTGTTTGAATTCAGGTATGAAACATTTTCTTCTGTCTTCATAAACACCTGCACTACTTCGTGTAGGATTTCGCTGTTGTGGTAACGGTGCGGAGTCATAGACTGACCCTGCTCTCCATGTAGCATTCTTGCCACTCTTGCTGTAAACCGTAGTAATTCCTGAACAAGGCCTTCGCCCAGTTGTAGTCGACTTGCCTCCTCCCTCATTATGAGTGGGCAGCAAGTATTGGTGTGACGTTGATTGGCCAGCAAGATGTGGAACGGGGATGCCGGATGCATCCACAATGATGTTGGGACCATGGTGTTCAGGTCATCCATGGTCCATACCAGGAGCAACCAGCAGAATCGTGCACAGCTGTTATGACAAGGGCACAGCCGTTTGTTTGCAGCTCCATGCTGGTTCCCCGGAAGTTGGTGAAGTAATAACATATGTCCCCGCATTTCACAGAGGTTGCAGGTAAAATGTCGTTGTCCTGCAACTTCTGATGTGATGAATGTTCGAAGCCTTCGAACAAGAGTAAGTGATCGCCTTTCTTTCATATGTTGCAGTGTGATCCAGGCAAATGGTCACATAAATTTCCTTGGTGAAGGTAAGCATCCATCTCCAAGTTACACGGGAGAATGTCTTCATCATTCTTTGAGAAAGAGGGTGTATGCCACGATTAACTTCATTTTTTAGCCACAAATTTTCTTTCTCGAACTTCTTCCCAATTCCGTTAGCACCCCCTTCAACTGTGATCTCGTCTTATCCTTATGCTCAGTCACATCTGAATCTGCTTTCCACACACACTGAATCAGATAGGGTACATCTTACCATGAAATCAGCATAATTATGTATATCTTCCGACAGTTTCACATTCAACAATTTGTTGTTTTCCCTTACAACATTCAAAAAGTTATATTCATTTATATGCGTCACACAAGTAATATTCAATCAGGTATGTATTTTACTACTAAACTAAGAATAGCATCCACAATTGCTTTCAGGTTAATATAGTTCAAAATTAACTCGTGCAGGTATTTTAGCACTACTCGAAGAAAATAAATTGTATATGATTACAATCACAAACAGGACTATCTAATTCCCACCAAAAATTTTCCCAAACCAACAATTAAGCATAATGTATTATTACCATAATTCCTCCCCACTTTTCCTTTTCCTTCTTTTTTTTTTTTTTTTACTAACAGTGTGTCACTCGTGGTGATATGAGTTCACTGATCTTGTTATTGACACAACTCATAACATTGTCGTTATGCCATTATCTTAATTCTACTGTATTCATTTGCAACATCACTTGATTTAATCTTTTCATCTCAGTATTTATGTCGCCATAAAAGTCTTCCTCTTGTGGTTCCACATTTCTTTCCTCATTTGTCACTTCATGCGTTATCATCGTGTTGTTGGTTACCTTATTCAAACACACCGTCACTAAGGCTTTCAAGCAAGCCACCACTAAAACAATTGCCAATATAACTACTAAACCCACAAACAAGTCTGCTACTCCTTGTATATATTCATACCTATGACATAATTATATGTCGACGACATTCAACATTATATACCAAACTAACAAGCTTCCTAAAAGGTAAATAAAGAAAATCCCTTAATATGTAACATAAATCAGATTATTTGTCTTACCCTGATCCCCCTATCTCCCGGGGTCGAACTAAATCCCCTGATCATGAGTGTAGTTGTGATACATTATCCCTCATGCTGTATTAATATCAGTAGGTAATTGTATGTCATGTAGGCAAATAAATGTCACTATCCCAAGTCGGAATACATGTTGAAAATGCAATGTTTATCAATGCAAGGAGTGTTAAAATATAATTCAAATGACTGTAAATCACGACTATCATTTGTCTGCCACTGAATGTTCTGCTGGGCTGCTAGGTGCAGGCTCATTTTCTGTGGGACCGTCCACCTTAGCCCCATGTGCTTGCTTGCAATGAGAGGCATGAATCCAACTTTCTATTTTGGGTCCATATTTGTTTCTATTCTTATCAATCTCCTATGGTTTATCAATTCGTTCCAAGATACCGCAACCAAAGGTTTTAACCAAAGCTCTTCCAAACTATTTCCAATGTGAACAAAATGCCAGTGAAACAATGATTCGAAGAATTAACTTCAAGGGGTCAATAAATTTATTCTATAACCAGATCTAATTTTCCCATCCAATAGTTTGCCTTGCCACATGTCATATTATAACACTTTAATAAACCTTCGAAAAATGTTTCCCATCTCAACAAATTTCCTTTTTACAAATAGCCATGTGTAACTTACGTATTTAACTACAATTTCCTCTCAATTTGTTTGGCCTAACTGGCCGCAAAAGTGGCTGCCAGCATGCAGTACCGTTTTTTATCTACCAAGGAAGTGCTCGTCCACACAAGACCTCTACCAAAATGTTGTTTGTAAAAACAAATCTGGGATTTCCGATTACATGGATGCACTCTCAGGACATTTTCAGGCTGCTGTTAACAATCCACTATGATAAATTAATTCCTTTACCCACAATCAAATAATTAGTACAAATTGAGGATATTATCCCTCTGACATTCATTTATAGATTCATTATGTTGGATCTAATTATTTTTTTTTTCCCAATAATTTCACACTGCTGTAAGGAAGAACAATAGCTCTCATAAGTCTTAGTAATATCGTACTTAATTTACCCAGCATCGAAGAATTTATTTACTATCCATTTTCATCTGTTAACCAGTGACTTTGTTTGAACTCCAGAACTCAAAAATCACAATAGTTCAAACCAGCAAAATTTCCTTTACTATTTTCCCATATCATCTATGCCTTATACACATCCATACATACAGCACAATTTATATGCTGATAAAATTCAAGTTTATATATATAAAAATCCGTGAGCAGAGTACTCTGGGAAGTCAGTGTAAGACCTCTCCCAAATTTGGCTAATTTTGTACTCCCACATTTTTATGAAGCTCATATCCATAAATAGCTTTGATTCTCATATAAATTCTATCAAAATGGAATCTCAAGATTACTCCCAATTTTTACTATCAATGAATTTACTATCAATGAATGGCTGCTCATAACTCAGCAAATCAAATTTTTTTATATTCCATCTCCCTTGACAAAAATGATAATGTTCATAATCAAATTATATTTCTATTTTATTTTACGAATTCTCTCGATATGTGATCCCATCCACATGGAACTATCTATTTTCAGACAAGGCACACTGTCGGTGTCAACAATCTTGTAAGATTGATACACAAAAACACACACACACATGCATTATGCATATTTGTTTGCATTGGAACCATTATTTACAGATCAAGATGGGTGTCAATTTTATTTCACTTTCATAAAATTTGTCCATCAAATTTAAAATGCTAATACACAAATAGACTAAAAGTCTATTTTTAGAAAACCCCTATGATGTCACATTGAAATTACCCTTTCAGTTTCCACAATAATTTATCCAAATTTGACTACACACCCATTTGCATGTCAGTCGACCACTGACCTATCAATCGTGCGGAACAATAGTCCGAAATTCCCACCTCATCATCATGTGACTCTTGTCACTTGGTTTCAAAAAATTTGCAACGCAATTGTTCCAGACTTTGTAAATTTAAAATTGCTGTGCCCAAAATAGAAGATCCAATTTTGGCATTTGATCAATTAATTATCAATTTGCTTACAAGCAAAAGAAAAAATGAATAACTCTTGCTCCGAAAAACTTTTCAGACACAAGAATCATCGACAATTAATCATGTTTGTCCAGTAATCTAATTTGTTGAGGCCAATCGTCATTTGGGATTTTGCCGCAATGAAGGCCTAATCGTTGTCTGAGGTATCGGTAAGCACTGGTACCCTTGATCTTGGTTTACCCTATGAACTTGTCTTCCTGTTGGTATGCGGACATCCTCTTTTCCAATGTCCCATCTGTCCACACTTGAAACACCGGTTTCTGTCGTTGCCTGGTCTGTGCACCTGTGCACTTGTATTGCTGGGCTGCATCTCTACATCCCTGAGTTGCCACTGCAATCTCTCGTTATCTCCTGAAACACGAAAAAATTCTCTGTACCGTCCTTTTTGGGGAGACAACTGGAAATCAGATGGGACAACTGTCACTTTTATTCCTAATTTCGAGGGCAGTTGTGCATTTGTCTCCTCCACTGTATCCTGTATCCTTTTTATTTTAAGTTCTAGATCCGTTATCCGTTCTTGCTGTTCCCGTTGTCTAGATTCACCATCCCAAAGATGGAATGCAAGCCAGTCTACCGTTAGATTCTGTCTCTTCCTGGCTTTCAATCTTTGTCCCAATCTTTCCAATCGACTTCACTCAAATGTACCATCTCTTGGAAACTCCTCAGCATGTCCCTTTGTCCACAAATACCAATTCTCGACCTGCCTTATAGCTTCGGCACCATAACGGTCGTACATATGATGTGTACAAGTACCTTTTTGTGGAATCTCTAGTTGTCCTTGTGTATTCTTGCAGGCTCCATTTCCCATTCTGCCTTTTATCAAAGTAGCGTTGGATGTGTTGTAGCTTGTTCCTCTAAAGCTTCACTCATACCTCCAGGAAGGATCTCTCCACCTGTTCAAATGGTGATTTCCAGAGAATTTCTCTCACCTGTGGCTTTTGCACAATCCAATCTCACAGATCAGTATTTGCAGATGAGCCAAAGGGTCAGTATGAAATGGGTGAATTCTCAGGTGTCCGCTCTGTTGAAGGGGAAATCACACAATGGTAACCGCACATATATATCTATATATAAACTCACCACCTTGCTCAATTTTCCAAGGTTGTCTTCACATTGATAATATCTCACAAATATATCAAAGCTTCTTTCTTGAGACCGCATTTTCATCAATCAAACGATCAATATATTCAATTCAATTTATTCAATTCAATTTATCCAGTTAAATTTATTCAATTAAATTCAATCAATTAGATTCAATCAATCAACAATTCAATCAATTATTCAATTTCAATTAATTCATCAATATTCATCAATAAATCAAATTAATCATTTTGGATGACTCCTTGCATAAGCCCTTTCCCCAATGATGTCAGGACAGGTCCATCCATTGACTGAGATCGAAGCTCATCGGTCGTCACCTCTGGTTCATACCTCATGTCAATTGATGAATCACTGTTCTGTCCTAGGGTCATATCTGACATATTTCCCCATTTTGCCTGGTCTCCACAAATTTTCTTTGCAACCACTAAAGGCAACTCATCCTTCATTCGTGAGACAGCCAAAATGGATGGCAGATATTAAAGTTCATTGGGAAAAATATCTCATCATTTTTCTTTTCATAGTACCCAAAATCTCTTGGCAATATAAATTTCGTAAAACTCCTGAAATGGGACTGTCAAATTCCTTCAATCATGCTAAATTTTGAAACTCCATCGCTTGTAATACCCAATTTATCCCATAGGGCTTGAAAGTTCTTTTCCAAGTTCGTGCTATCATTCTGCATTTGAACCCTATGATATCATTCATAATAATCATCATGATTTTATAATCATGGTCCTATCATAATCATCTATTTAAAAACGAACATTTCCTTTATCACCACAGCTATGTGGTATAATCAACAATAGAATAAAACTGTACATAGCAACAGGCTACCTCATGGCCACTTAGTATACCTATTGACAATAAGTCATAACAATATCGAATAATCATTGAACAATTAAAAATCGCTTCTACTGCTCCAGCCGCAGCATTCGTCATTTTGTCTGCTCATCCACGTGACCAAAACGAAATAAAGGGAGCTCAACCATTACACAGCGCTTTTAATGGCGCATGCCATAGGAACTCAACGCAATTTCGACTCGGCCAGAAAAACGAGCAAATTTTGCAGGATGTTAACTGGAATTAGCCGTGAAAATATATACAAAATACACAAAAATACACACCCACAAAAATAAACAACAAAACCCAAACAAAACCAAGGTCGACCATCTTACACAGTAAATTACATCATTTCAGCATCGTATTGATTGCTGAAATATTCCAGGGTTTATACACACCTTAAAAGAGGTATGCTTTGTGGTGTTGCCCTCTCCCACGTTTAATTAAATTACATCATTTCAGCATTGTATTGATTGCTGAAATATTCCAGGGTTTATACACACCTTAAAAGAGGTATGCTTTGTGGTGTTGCCCTCTCCCATGTTTAATTAAATTACATCATTTCAATTAAAAAAAGAAACATCGCTTCTACTGCTCCAGCCGCAGCATTCGTCACTTTGTCTGCTCATCCGCATGACCAAAACGAAATAAAGGGAGCTCAACCATTACACAGCGCTTTTAATGGCGCATGCCATAGGAACTCAACGCAATTTCGACTCGGCCAGAAAACGAGCAAATTTTGCAGGATGTTAACTGGAATTAGTCGTGAAAATATATCCAAAATACACAAAAATACACACCCACACAAATAAACAACATTTCTTCCGTTCAACAGAACAAACATTTCCTATATCATGACATGCATGTCTTCAAAATTATATGACCAAGAGAAAAAGTAAAACTAATTAAAACTGCGGGCAGTGATGATCCGGGGACCATACCGCTCCATCCTGATTGGACGGGTGCGTACTAGAGTCGTTAACAACGACAGTCCAGATCCGATTGTTCAAAATTTCAACTCAATCGATCGAAAAATGAACGCAGGGATGCATTTTAAAGGTGCAGTGGCACTAACTGAGTTGCCACGAACTCCAATATGGCCATCACAAAATATTTTCCTTAATCAATTGGCTCATAGCATAACCAATCTGCAAGTATTTCATCCGAAGATGTATCTCTGAGGAATTTTAATTAAATAAGTCATTTATAAATCAACGAGTTAATTTATTAAATGATTAATCAATAAATCAAAATTTCCCTTGACAGCCACATCACTTGGTCAGTGTCATGTCCAAATATCAGCTTCCTTACTCAAAAGGTGCCTGAGTTAATGTAATGTAATTACTGTAATAAGATTACTGTAATTACTGTAATGATTACTGTAATTACTGTAATTACCGGAACTGTAATTACTGTAATTACCTCAGGTAATTACTGTAACGTAATTACTGTAATGTAATAAGAAATGTAATTAATTAAATAAGTACTTCATTAATCGCTAATAATTAAATAACTCGTGAATTCTTATCCGATTTACTTAACATTTGAGTGTCCCCAAAACGTTGGAGCAAAACGTTGCAACAACGAAAGTGAAACGTTGTAGCGACGTTGTGGAAACGTCAGCAAAACCCAACATTTGAATGTTCCCAAAACGTTGGAGCAAAACGTTGCAACAACCTATTTATTCAACTTCTGTCTGTCTCTCTCTCTGTCTCTCTCTCTCTCTGTCTATCTGTCTGTCTGTCTGTCTGACTCTCTGTCTGTCTCTCTGTCTGTCTCTCTGTTTATCTCTCTCTCTGTCTGTCTCTCTATGTCTCTCTCTCTCTTTCTTTCTGTCTCTCTCTCTCTGTCTATCTGTCTGTCTGTCTGTCTGACTCTCTGTCTGTCTCTCTCTGTCTCTCTCTCTGTCTATCTGTCTGTCTGTCTCTTTCTATGTCTTTCTCTCTCTTTCTTTCTGTCTCTCTCTATGTCTCTCTCTCTCTTTCTTTCTGTCTCTCTCTATGTCTCTCTCTCTCTCTTTCTTTCTGTCTCTCTCTCTGTCTATCTGTCTGTCTGTCTGTCTGACTCTCTGTCTGTCTCTCTGTCTGTCTCTCTGTTTATCTCTCTCTCTGTCTGTCTCTCTATGTCTCTCTCTCTCTGTCTGTCTGAATCTCTCTCTGTCTGTCTCTCTCTGTCTCTCTCTCTCTTTCTTTCTGTCTCTCTCTCTGTCTATCTGTCTGTCTGTCTGTCTGACTCTTTGTCTGTCTCTCTCTGTCTCTCTCTCTCTGTCTATCTGTCTGTCTGTCTCTTTCTATGCCTTTCTCTCTCTTTCTTTCTGTCTCTCTCTATGTCTCTCTGTCTCTTTCTTTCTGTCTCTCTCTATGTCTCTGTCTATCTGTCTGTCTGTCTGTCTGACTCTCTGTCTGTCTCTGTCTGTCTCTCTCTCTCTGTCTATCTGTCTGTCTGTCTGTCTGACTCTCTGTCTGTCTCTATGTCTCTCTCTCTCTTTCTTTCTGTCTCTCTCTCTCTGTCTATCTATCTGTCTGTCTGTCTGACTCTCTGTCTGTCTCTCTCTGTCTCTCTCTCTGTCTATCTGTCTGTCTGTCTGTCTGACTCTCTGTCTGTCTCTATGTCTCTCTCTCTCTTTCTTTCTGTCTCTCTCTCTCTGTCTATCTGTCTGTCTGTCTGTCTGACTCTCTGTCTGTCTCTCTCTCTCTGTCTATCTGTCTGTCTGTCTGTCTGACTCTCTGTCTGTCTCTCTGTCTCTCTCTTTCTGTCTATCTGTCTGTCTGTCTCTTTGACTCTCTGTCTGTCTCTCTCTGTCTGTCTGAATATCTGTTTGTCTGTCTCTTTCTATGTCTTTCTCTCTCTTTCTTTCTGTCTCTCTCTATGTCTCTCTCTCTCTTTCTTTCTGTCTCTCTCTATGTCTCTCTCTCTCTTTCTTTCTGTCTCTCTCTCTCTCTGTCTATCTGTCTGTCTGACTCTCTGTCTGTCTGTCTCTCTCTATGTCTCTCTCTCTGTCTCTCTCTCTCTGTCTGTCTGAATATCTGTTTGTCTGTCTGTCTGACTCTCTGTCTGTCTCTCTCTATGTCTCTCTCTCTGTCTCTCTCTCTCTGTCTGTCTGAATATCATCTTTATCTCTGTCTGTCTCTATGTCTCTCTCTCTCTGTCTGTCTGAATATCTATTTGTCTGTCTGTCTGACTCTCTGTCTGTCTCTCTCTATGTCTCTCTCTCTGTCTCTCTCTCTCTGTCTGTCTGAATATCATCTTTATCTCTGTCTGTCTCTATGTCTCTCTCTCTCTTTCTTTCTGTCTCTCTCTCTCTGTCTGTCTGTCTGTCTGACTCTCTGTCTTTCTCTCTCTGTCTCTCTCTCTGTCTATCTGTCTGTCTGTCTCTTTCTATGTCTTTCTCTCTCTTTCTTTCTGTCTCTCTCTATGTCTCTTTCTATGTCTGTTTGTTCAACACTGCAAGTTACATGCATTCTCAAATCCATGATCGTGCTGAAAATATCGTGTACGACATTGGGTGGTTTGCCATTGCCTTCCCCAAAGCGCTTAATTATTGTCTTTCATTTAACCGTGGTCTCAAAAGCTTAGTGATGGACCTGGACAAAATTTGATTCAGATTTTGGTGTTTAACCAGGATAAATTTGGAACAGCCCTTAAACTAACACCAAGCAGATCAATTTTTTTATATTTTGAAGCTTAATCGCAGATAAATCTTTCACCTTTCAATAAAAATATATGTACCAACCAAATCTGCGAGCACGGGAAGAAGAGAAAACACAAAAACAACACCACTGCACCAACAAGTTCAATTTAGGTTGAGCTTGAGGGTTCACACAAACGCTTTGCTTCTCGCAAAGCGTCCGCCAATGGGAACGAGAGACAGGTAGCCGGAATGGAAATGAGGGACAATGAGGGACAGTGAGGGAGTGTCGGTATGCAATTTTCATCCAATCGCCATCTTTCACAATATTTCTGGACCGGCATGAGATGGCGTTGTCTGTCATTAATTTATATGTTAATCGAATGAATTTTAGACATGGCGGGAAAACTGAAAAAAATTTACTTATTTATTTATTTAAAACGGGTCTACACGATTGTACACGTGTACAGACTTTACCGAACCGGCAAACAAATCGCCTCATGGTGCACTTCATGAGCCGATTTGCCTGCAGGCCAGAGTAAGGCTCTTAACACCCAGCGTATAACGTACGCATCCTCGCAAACACACGAATAATAGAATCATTTAAAACGTTCCATCCGTGACTTTTACCTCGGACAGTCGTGACAAAAATATGTTTACACTCCTTGGATTATCGTTACCGATATCGCTGCATCGGTGCGCAGGGAAGCCCACCACCTCCTCCACCATGTTCAGAATTAAACACAGGTTCGTATTTCATAATGGACCATCCCCAAGACGCCATGCTTACCTTGGCGAAGTCCACTCGAAATCCCAGCGGTGCCTCCAGATTGTCGTGGTAGTGTGGTGAGACTCAAGACTCCAATGATGTCACAGGTTTACAAAAGATCACAACTTTATTAACTGCTAGTTCACTTGTATCAAATACTAATAACTACCGTTAACTCAATGGAGCAGATAACTCTATCCGCATAGTCCCTCTTTCTCAGCCGATGTTCCTCCGCAGCGCCGTACTCGTTCATTCCATCGGGCAGGGCTTCTGATGGCAAGTGATCCTGACTCAAAGTTTGCTCTGGTTTATATGGGCCTCGTCGCGCTAATCCCTTCTCCGCAAATGCCCCGAGGTCATGCATGCTCGCCTCCCTGCTGTGGAGTTCCTTCACCCTCTTTGCATCCCGATGTCCCAAGTCAATAGTGAATGCTTGGGAATGTGTGTTAGCCCGGGGCCTTGATACAGGTGGACAAAGGAACTCCCAGGTTTAACAGAGTGAGATACATTCCTAACATTCTTACGACCACCTGTTGGTTCACTCACCAATCTCATAACTAGTTACATAGTATAAAGATTTATTCTACCACAATTGAGATCTACCAATCTCATAACGAGTTACATAGTATAAAGATTTATTCTACCACACTAGCTAACACATTTATAAGAAGGGTCCTCTGAGGATAAGTAGCTAACGGAATGCAATCATGTATACCTTCATACACTGCCTGAAAAATGAGCATATCAAACTGCCCATGACTGCGGTCCACATGCTACTCATTGCTGCGAGCTCACAATCGTTTGACCACCTTATGAGCTTACGTTGGCGCCTTCTTTTGTTGTAAATAATATATGTTCCCTTCCAAGGAACATCCATGCAGGAGGCCATTAGGCCTGTGTGATGGTTGCCAACCTTTGGATGTTTGTCCATGGTCAATCTTTTTTTTTTTTTAATGCCGAGCTTCAAGCAAGGAAGCAGCACCATGTACCGTTTCTGGACCGTTTCTGTACCGTTTCTAAAGTCTTTGGTCCGATTCTGATAGGGTTTGAACCGCCGACCTCCCAGACTCAGAGCGGATGCTCTGACCATTACACCACCTAATAATTAATAATAATAATAATAATTCATTTATTTTGTATAGCGCTTTTCCAGAAGCCCAAAGGCGCTTTGACAGAGTGGAAAACATAATGCATAACAATACATGAAAACAACAATTGCAAAAAGACAAGAATCAAGAAAACAAACAGCAGCGATATACGGCATATATATAAGACAAGAATCAAAAAGACAAGACAAGAATCAATAGGGAAATATTTAAAGCAAAAGGAGGGAGAGGGAGAAGAGATAGTCAGGGGTTAAATGCTGTGGGTTGAATGTTGAATGCAGCGTTGAACAGGTGGGTCTTTAGTGATGTTTTGAATGTGGTGAGTGAGGAGGAGTCTCTGATGGTGTGAGGTAGTGAGTTCCAGAGGGTGGGAGCAGCGATGGAGAAGGCCCTGTCCCCCCAGGATCTGAATTTGGTCCGGATGGAGGGGGTCAGGAGGTTGGTACCAGCAGAGCGGAGGTTGCGGGTGGGAGTGTGTCTGGAGAGGAGGTCAGCCAGGTAGGATGGGGCCAGGTTATGGAGGGCTTTGTATGTCAAGAGGAGGATTTTGTACTGGATTCTCTGGGGGATGGGGAGCCAGTGAAGCTTGTAAAGGACGGGGGTGATGTGGTCACGGGTCCGGGAATGAGTGAGTAGACGGGCAGCGGAGTTCTGAATGTATTGGAGTTTATTGGTGATTTTTGAGGGTGAACCATAGAGGAGGCTATTGCAGTAGTCCAGACGGGAGGTGATGAAGGCGTGGATGAGGGTTTCTGCAGCCGTGGAGGAGAGGGATGAGCGGAGACGGGCAATGTTTTTCAGGTGAAAGAAGGCTGACTTTGTGATCTGTTTAGTGTATTTGTCGAAGGAAAGGGTTTGGTCAAAGATGACGCCAAGATTCCGGATGTGAGGGGAGGTGGATACTGGGATACCGTCGATGTTGAGGGCAAAGTTATGGGTGGATTTTGTGAGCGTTTTTGGGCCAATGATGATTATTTCAGATTTATCACAGTTAAGCTTGAGGAAGTTGATTTGAAGCCAGGATTTTATTTCAGTGATGCAGTTTGTCAGGATAGAGTGGGTGTCGGTGGAGACGGACTTGGTGGAGATGAAAAGCTGGATGTCATCGGCGAAGCAGTGGAATTGGAGACCATGACGGCGGATTAAGTGACCGAGCGGGGACAGGTAAAGGATGAAGAGGAGGGGGCCAAGAACTGAACCTTGGGGGACACCTTGGGGGAGGGGAGCAGTGGGGGATTTGCAGTTATTGATGGAGATGAACTGGCATCTGTCAGAGAGGTATGATTTAATCCAAGAGAGGGCAGTGCCGGTGACGTTAAAGGTGGATTCAAGTCGGGTGAGGAGGATAGTGTGATCGATGGTGTCAAAGGCAGCGCTGAGGTCGAGGAGGACGAGAATGTTGAGGTTGCCAGCGTCAGAGGAGAGGAGAAGGTCGTTGGTGATTTTGAGGAGAGCAGTTTCAGTACTGTGGTTGGAGCGGAATCCGGATTGGAATGTTTCATACAAGTTATTGGCAGAGAGATGATGTTTGAGTTGAGTGGCTACAGCGCGTTCCAAAACTTTTGACAGAAAGGGTAGGTTGGAGATGGGTCTGAAGTTGTTTAGGGTGTCAGGGTTTAGACCAGGTTTTTTTAGAATGGGGGTAACAGCAGCAATTTTGAGGGAAGGTGGGACGATGCCTGTAGACAGGGAGGAGTTTATTGTTGCAATGATAAGTGGAGAGAGAGCAGGGAGGGAGGCTTTGACAAAGCTGGAGGGGATGGGGTCAAGAGTGCAGGTGGCAGTTTTCATTCCTATGAGGAGTTCAGAGAGGTCAGTAGGAGAGATTGGGGAGAACCGAGACAGGGGATGGCAGGACAAGGGGGGGCAGGTGGTTGGAGGGGGAGCGGGTGCGGCGGTGGTCAAGCTGTTGTAGATGTTGTCAATTTTGCGTTGGAAGAAAGAGAGGAAGGAGATGCAGTTGTCTACTGTGAATGACTGGGTGGTGGTGTTCAGGGGGCGGAGGAGTTTGTTTATTGTCGAGAAGAGTGCTTTTGGGTTTCCGGAGCCAGAGTGGATAATTTGAGAGTAGTAGGCAGAGCGGGCGTGGGAGAGGGCATCTTTGTAGTGTTGTATGTGGTCCTTGTAGGCTTGGGAGTGAACTGTGAGACCCGTTTTATTGCGGAGTCTTTCAAGTTGGCGAGCACGAGTTTTCATCAGGTGGAGTTCAGGGGTAAACCAGGGAGCAGAATGGGTGAAAGAAACTGTTTTGGTTTTTACAGGCGCAAGCTGGTCAAGGCAGGAGGAGAGAGTGTGGTTGTAGTAGTCAGTGAGGTCGGAAGGGGTGTGGAGGTCAATGAAGGGAGAAGTGGACATTTTTTCAGAGAGGGTGGATGAGAATGAGGTAGGTGAAAGAGCGTTTAGCTTACGGAAGTTGATTGTGCGATAATGCCTTGGTGTTGGGGCGGGGATGTTGATGGTCAGAGTGATGGCTAAGTGGTCAGAGAGGGTGAGGTCGGAGCCATAGAGATGGTGCAAATTTAATCCAGTGGAGCAGACAAGGTCCAAAATGTGACCACGGATATGGGTAGGAAAGTCGACATGTTGAGTGAGGTTAAAGCAGGTGAGTAAATCAGTGAAGTCAGTGGTTATTGTGGAGTCAGTGGAGTCCATGTGGATATTGAAATCACCAAGGAGGAGGATTGAGGGGGAGAGGGAACATAGCTGGGTCAGAAAGTAGGAGAAGTCAGACAGGAATGATGGGTGTGGTTTGGGAGGGCGGTAGACGACAGCCATGACTGACTGCGTGTGACCAGAGAGTTTTAAAGCCAGGTGTTCAAATGATGGAGCAGATGAGATGGAGATGAGGTTGGTCTTGATGTCTTGACGGTGGATAACGGCAATTCCACCACCTCGGCCCTCCGAGCGTGGTTTATTGACGTAGGAATATCCATTGGGTGTGGTGAGGTTGAGTGTGTAGTAGTCCAGAGGTTGTTGCCAGGTTTCGGTGAGACAGAGAAAGTCCAGTTTGTTATCCAGGATGTATTCGTTCAGGATGAGGCATTTATTGTTGAGGGACCGGGTGTTGAACAGGGTGAGCTTGATGTTGTTTTGAACAGCAGGGATGAATTCAGGTGATTTAGCCAGGGTTCGTAGGCAAGAGGTGCGATCGTGTGGGTTGCTGTGACCAGGTGCGCTGGGACGAAGAGTGAGAGTGCGCTGAGCCGACCAGAGGACGGGGATGGAGTGACCTGATTGCAAATAAACAAACTTGCGACCGGAGCCACGGTGAATGTACCTGGGTCGTCGGAGGAGTCCATTTGATTTGATGGCAGAGATGCATGATGGGGTGGAGCGGGTATTGAGCAGAAGAAGCCTTGCGGCGGAGTACTTCAGAGCCATGCCAGGCAGGAGCGAAGGGACGAGTACGAGGCCAAGGTCGAGGAGGCAAAGCGGCAAACGCAGCGGCAAACGCAGCGGCAAACGCAGCGGCAAACGACTGCAGCCGCTAATCAAGACCACAGCGGCAAACAAGGCCACAAGGCCACCGGCAAACAAGGCCACGGCCACAATCAACGGGAGCGGGCCTTTCGAATTCCGTATTCCGTACCATCAAAAGCAGATTCCGTTATCCAGCCGGAGAACACGCGGCACGTGCGGGTGTGAAAAGGCAGGACAGGTGTGAGATGTCAGGTCAGAAAGGTAGAAGCAGACCCTGTACATCCATCCAGTCGGAGAAGCGGCGAATATGCAACGCCAGCGTCCTCTCGCAACCGAACCCGGAACACCTAGGCTGTAATAGTTATTTTGTTCACTACTTTTAGTGAACTCAACCTGCTTCTGGTGGTGCTATTTCTGACAGCTGAATGGAGATTATTAAATAATAACACTCAATTTGTACATCAGATGGCAGGACTCACCTGACATTCTTTAATATATTTAAATGTGGTTTTAAGGTGCCGGAGGCATTATGTTTATGGGTTCAATTTTGGATCAGTTTTTCTTATCGCGATAACTTGATTTTTTTTTTTTAAACAAATTTGGAAGAAGTATGTATTATGATGCAAAGATGAAATGATTAGATTTTGGGTTCAAAGGGTCGAAGGTCATGTGACTTTTAGCTGAAAGTAGCAGATTTTCGTTGCTGCAATAATTTCTGAACCACTGAAGGGATTTTGACCAAGCTTGATATAACTATGAACTGCAATGCAAAGCTGAAATTATTAAATTTGGAGTTTGAAAAATCAAAGGCCGAGGGTCAGATGCCCTTTAATTGAAAATCTGTGTTGCTGCAATAACTTGTGAACCACTCAAGAGATTTCAACCATACTTGACACGCTTATAGACTGTCATAAAAATATGAACTTATTGAATTTTAGATCGAAAAGGTCAACGGTCATGTGATCATTGAAAATAATTTTGTGGACCTTAACTTGAGCATCTGATGTCTCTCTTTTACCACTCTTTTACCACTCTTTTATCTCTCTCTCTCTCTCTCTCTCTCTCTCTCTCTCTCTCTCTCTCTCCTCTCTCTCTCCCTCTCTCTCCCTCTCTCTCCCTCTCTCTCCCTCTCCTCTCCTTGGTAATTGAGGTGATGCTCGAATGTATGTATCAGATCTGATATCAAATGTATCAGATCTCACGAGATCACGGCGAGGTCACGTCTTTTCGAAGCTGTTCCATGCGCTCACGCTTTCGAAGCTAAGTGATATTTCTCAATTGTGTTTTTGTCGAGACTGTATCTATCTTTCGGTGTCTGTACCTAGAGCGTATCTTTTGGAAAATTTTCGGTGCTAATTTTTCGTACATGTATACACAATCGTCGGTTAATGCATATCGAGTATTCTGCGGCCTAGTACTCGTAGGCTTCGGCTACCGTACCGTCTCCGACCTTGTGGTTTTGTTTTTCTCTCAGCGATTCGTCGAATGCGCTGAAATTATTTTCGTTCTCTGTTTCGGCCCAGTCGTTCACCCCATACCTCCTTGTTTAATATCTCTACTCACAAAAAAAAATAAAAAATTTTTTTTTTCCTTCCCAGGTCTTAGTCGTTTATTTGTTGTTCTTTTTGTTCGTTCGTTCTTCGTTCGCGATCACGCGATCACGTGGTTAGAAATGTATAATCTCTCCCCTGAACAACTATTTTCTCTCATATATTATAACACCCTTTTCTTCTTTTCCTACAAAAGGATGCTTTCGTCTTGCTCACCAAATCTATTCATTCCAATAAATATATATAATACCATCTCTTACAGTTCCTCCTTTCTACATTCCCTAAACTATCCAGAACTCCACCCCTCCTCCAGTGTCCTCAAACGTATTTTTGACTTGAAGGTCTCAAACTCATTTTGCAAAAAATGTTCGTTTCCCATGAATCGTACACTTTTCAAAATCCAATCTCACCCCTCCCTGCCAAATCCTCCCCATCACCCATCCCTTTCAAATCTCCCCCCTTGCCCTTTCCCTCCCCTCCCTCCTAAACTCCCCCCACACTCCTCCCCTCCGAGACTCTCCCTCGCTCCTCCCCTCCTAGACTCCCCTCTCACCCCTCCTCCTCAAAGCATCCTCCCTGCTTCTTCCCCCTTCCAACTTTCACCTTCATCTCCCCCAACCTTCTGCCTCGCTCTTCCCCCTCCTCAAATAACACCTCACTGTGCCTCACCCAATCTCCATCAAACCTTTTGTCTGCCCCATTCTTCCCTTTCTCCAAGCTATTCTGAAATCTCTGACATCCCTACCTCTTCCTCCTCTTCCACATCTTACCCTACCCATCCCCCCCCCCCCCCCCTGTTCTGGACCCGATGCTCCCCCTTCCTCTTCATTAACGGTATGGACCTCAAACATCCGGGGCCTTCGCTCAAACTTGACTGACCTCTCCATACAGGTTGCTTCTGACAAACCAGATGTGATCTGCTTCACAGAAACTTTCCTCCTTCATGATGTCTCTGATCCCTTGGTATCTCTCCCAGGTTACTCCCTCCTCCAGTATGATAGACCTGAGCCTCGTCCTGGAGGTGGGGTTGCTATCTTTATAAAAAACTCTCTTCCTCACTCGCCCCCCACTGCCCTCTCTCCACCTCACCCCCAGGAATACCTTTGGCTACGGCTTCCCCTTCGCTCCCACCTTTTGTTCATATGTGTGTTGTACCGTCCACCAAACAGCGATGACTCCATCTACATCTCACTGTCTGATAATATGGACCAACTTCTATCTACCCATCCCAACTCTCTCTTCCTCATATGTGGTGATTTCAATTGTCACCATGCCAGTTGGCTGGGTGTGGGTACCTCTCTCACCAGCCATGGCTCTTCAGCAAAGGACTTCTGTGACTCACTGGGACTGACACAATCTGTCAATTTCCCAGACCCGGATCTCAGTCAACGGAGCATCTTCTCTTCTGGATTTGGTTATGACAAACTTCCCTGAAAATGTCTGCTGCTCTTCTTCTGCTCCAATCGGCTCTTCTGATCATGTGCTTGTCAAAGTGGACATCTCTCTGACCATTCTCAGAGAGCCTCCTCAGCGTCGACGAGTCTGGCATTTCACTCAGGCCAACTGGCACGGTCTTCAAGCAGCCATAAATCATCTGGACTGGTCTCCCATCTCTACTGCCTCTGACATCAACTCATCCTGGGAATTCTTTCAAAGTAAATTGCTCTCTCTCATGCACAAATTTATCCCATCTCGTCTTCAGTTGTTATACCCTTCCTCCCGTCCATGGTACACGGAATCTTGTGGTGAGGCTGTTGCCCTGAAACAACTTGCTTTCGTCTCCTGGAAAGCAAATCCAATGGAAGGAAATCTCATTTCCTTTCACAAAGCCCGAAACAAGTGTGTGTCCACCCTCAGGAGAGCCAGGAAACAATATCTCACCATTCTCAAGACCGAACTCTCTTATCTGTCTCCCTCTTCCAAATCCTGGTGGCGTCTGGTCAAATCTGTTTCTGGTGTTTGTTCCCCCTCCATCCCCTCCCTCACCTCAAACGGCTTAACGGCTGACTCCGCACGTGAAAAAGCTGAATTCCTCAACTCTGTGTTTGCCTCTAAATCTTGTGTCCCAAACCCATCCCTCTCTGTACCCACCATACCCAGTCGTACCCAGCTGCTCCTGGACTCTGTGTCCTTTCCTCCTGACAAGGTGGAAAAGTTTCTGTCAACCCTCGACTCTGATTCTGCAACTGATCCTGACGGCATCAGCCCACGGGTCCTAAAATCATGTTCTTCTGCTCTTTCACTCCCTCTTTCTGTTCTCTTCACCCTCTCTTTTGCTCAAGGTCATCTGCCATCTGCTTGGAAATCAGCCAACATCACTGCTTTGCACAAAAAAGGTGCAAAAACAGATCCCAGCAACTACAGACCAATCAACCTTCTCCCAATTATCAGCAAAGTCATGGAATCCATCATTGCTTCAGATATGAAATCTTTCCTCTTCTCCAATGGCTTGATCTCTGATCATCAATTTGGTTTCAGACCTGGTCACTCTACTCTGGACATGCTGCTTCTGCTTTCTCAACAATGGATGGAGGTTCTCAACGCCAAACAGGAAATTAGAGCTGTCTCCCTTGACATTTCACATGCCTTCGATACGGTCTGGCACCCTGCTCTGCTCACCAAACTCTCCTCCTTTGGTATCCATGGAAATCTCCACGCATGGCTGGCGGACTTCCTCTCTGGTCGTAGTCAACGTGTGGCCCTGAATGGGTTTCTCTCATCTCCTCTTCCTGTTCAGGCTGGAGTTCCCCAAGGTAGTGTTCTGGGCCCTGTGCTTTTTCTGGTCTTCATCAATGATCTCTCTGACTCTCTTGAAAATCCTCTCTATCTCTTTGCTGACGACTGTACTCTCTGTCGCTCCATTCCTCATCCCTCAGATCGGCAGTCTGCAGCCTCCTCACTCTCTGCAGACCTGGACAAAATCACAGACTGGGCAAACAAATGGAACATGTCTTTCAATCCTGATAAATCTCACACTCTTACGATGTCTCTCCGAAAAGACCGACTGGAAAACACTCCCATCCACTTTCTGAATAATCCTCTCCAAGAAGTTCTGTCACTCAAGCTTTTGGGTCTCACTATTTGCCATGATCTTTCCTGGGAAAACCACATTTCAAATCTGGCCTCCAAAGCCAGTCGCCGACTGGGCATCCTCCGTCGTGCGAAGTCCTTCTTTGGCACACCTGAGCTCCTCACCACATACAAGGCTTTCATCCGCAGCTCTATGGAATACTGCTCTCCCCTCTGGTCTGGTGCTCCTGCCTCACACCTAGCCCGTCTTCACGCTGTTGAAACCAAAGCGTTCAGAATCATTGGAATCTCCCGCGATGAAGCTAACTCCAAGGGCCTTTCACTCACTCACCGCAGGCAGGTTGGTGGTCTTTCCGTCTTCTACCGACTCCTCTCTGGCCTTGCCCCCCCAGCCCTCTCTGGGCTCTGTCCCCCAAATATTCCTACAAGTCGCACAAGATCTGCCTGCAACCCTCTTATGGTTAAACTGCCAAAATCAAGACTTTCTGCTCACCTTCACTCCTTCATTCCTCTTTTCTCCCGCCTCTGGAACAAACTCCCTCACTCTCTTCAATCCCACTGCACCCTCCAGGTCTTTAAAACAGCTGTTCACCACCATCTCTTATCCTCCCCCATCCAAAACCTTGATCTTTTCTACCCCCGCTAATTTCGGTCCCCTTGTGTTTTATATCTCTCCCCCCCGCCCTCCTCCTCCCACGCCTCCTGCCCCCAAGCCCTCTCCCTCCCACACTTCTCCCTGCTCTCAAATGTTGTGGTTGTGTGCTTCCCCTTCTCTCCCCATCTTGTCTTCCGCTCCCTCTTTTTGTGTGTTTTGTTTGTCTGGTTGATTTGTTTGTGAAATAAATGTTAGCTCTTTCACGAGCCTCGATTCAGTATCCCAAAAAAAAAAGAAAAAAAAAGTACTCACACTCTGCAGCATAACTCCTCAACAGTTACCTCAAAGCCATGGCAACTAAAAAAGAGAGAGAGAGAAAAAAAAGTAATTCAGAAATTTATGCTGCGCTAATAAATAAAACATTTATCACAAAATATATTTTAATACAAAATGTAAAGAAAGTTATTGCATGAAGTTATAATCAGAGAGTATGCTCGTACTTTCTATGTAGGGATGGCGCGGCAAAAAATTCTGGTCCCATCTGTGACATACAAAACTAAAGGTGGAGTATATTTTCTTTTCTCACTCTCACCCCAACTCTTCTCTCTCTCTCATCCCCACTCTCTCTCTCTCTCTCTCTCTCTCTGCCTCTCTCTCACCCCCACTCCTCTCTTTCTCTCTCTCACCCCCACTCCCCTCTCTCTCTCTCTCTCTCCCCCTGCTGACTGTTGCGATTTGGGTGTGGCGTCATGGCTGCCGTATGCAGCTGCTCTGTTTTGTGGTGAGCCCTCTGTGTGTTTTTTCGCCTCTCCTGCCCTCCCCTGCCACCCTCCCCCTTCCTTGTCTTGTGTGCTTTGGCGTTTTGTTTTCATCTGTTCTACACCTTTGTCTGAGAGAGAGAGAGAGAGAGAGAGAGGGAGAGAGGGAGAGAGGGAGAGGGGGAGAGGGGGAGAGAGAGGGGGGAGAAGGGGAGAGAGAGAGGGGGAGAGGGGGAGAGGGAGGATTGAGAGCGGGCCCATTTTGGGTGCGGCCTACCGGCTTTGACGGCACTTTGTAAGCCTTTTTGTGCTTATAATGCACATTTGTTATTTATTTTAGTTCTATTTATTTAGATTTGGTACCTTCTTGTCCGGTTTGGACAAGGTGGGGGTGTTAATTCGCTGGTATGGCGAATACACGCTCTCGGTTAGAGGCGTTCGACAGTCCAACAAGGAGGCATGCATTTATGTGTGTTCCACCAGAAGGAGTCCTCACTGAGGATGTGGTACTCGCAGTGGGGAAAATAATCGGGTGCGAACATGTCCGAGCTGCCTCACGGATGAATCAAAAAGTTGTTATTTTCGTGTCCGAAGAAAATTTTGTTCAAGACGTCGTGAGTGCAGGTTTAACCACAGAGGGTGGTCTTTTTATGCTAGCGTCCCCTATGGATACTGCAGCGATGAAAATCGTCGTATCAAATGTACCACCATTTATATCAAGCAACAAACTGATGTCAGTCCTTTCTCGGTATGGAACAGTTGTGTCGAGAATGTCCATGATCCCCCTGAAGAGCCGAGACGAGAGGATAAAACATGTTATGAGTTTCCGTCGCCAAGTTTACATGGTACTTCCCGATCTGGTGACGATACAGGGTTAAATATTTCATTCAAAGTAAAATCCGACGATCGGGAGTATCAAATGTACGCCACGTCAGCCTTACTAACGTGCTTTCACTGTGGAGCCTTTGGTCACGTTAAACATTTCTGTCCCAAGGTTTCGTGTTACAAGTGTGGGGAAAATGGTCAAGTAGACACCGAGTGTAAAAAGGATAAGAATACAGCAATACCCCGGCCTATGTCATTAATTGGTTCCATAAGCCGTGACGTAACTCGGTTTTTGACGTAAACCGGGCGTAATGTCTGAAAAATGCCTTAAAATGAAGACAAACAACGTAAAACTAGAGTTAATAACTGGAGGAGGCTGCGGCTTCACCCTGAATCTTTGCCGCTCCCTGTCGGGAGTCCCTCAGTTGTTTTCTATCAGTCGAGTCTTCTCCTCGAACGGGGTGACCGGCACGGACGTGTCGACCGTGAGCGGGCATGTGTGCCGAGTGGCTCCGTGGCCCGCTTCACCACGGCGTGCTTTACCCAACGTGTCCGAGCAGTTTCACCGGTGGTCGTGCCGTGTCGTCTGCGATGAACGAACGAGCTCAGGGTTCCGTGAACCCGGCCGCCCCAGGGATCGATGCTCGCCTCCTAGTCGTAGGCGTGTCCCGTCTTTCCTCGAGCGGCCGAAGTTGCTTGCTTCTTTTTTTTTTGGACGATGCGATATACGCAGAAACGACGACGTACAGGCAGGCATTTGCAAATCCATGCATATGTGCACATGAACACGTCGATCGGTTCGTCGACGCCGGATGCCGGCGAGGTGCCCGACGAGGCACCCCGGCTCGAGGCATGACACGGTCGTTCGTTTCACATGGGCCATGGGCCATGGGGCCTGACCTCGTCGCGGACACTGCACATTCTGCACAGTGACGTGACGTGACGTCTGCCACGGACGGTCGTCCGAGCTGGCATCGTCGTCATGTTTCGCCGTTGCCACGTTACGTTGGTTGTTTTACACAGTAAAGGAACCTTTACACAGTAAAGGAATAATCACAAAAATACCAGCGAAAGGCAAAGCAAGCACGCGACCGCAGCACAGGACAAAATGCATATGGCGTCGCCTTTGTTTTGAATGAGAACCAGCAGCTACGCAAATGTAGTATACTGTACGAACATTTAAAAAATATTTTAATGTGCTTTTTATTGTATTGTAAATTGTTTTTTTAGCTTCTTTTATTGTTAATTTATGTACTATTTTATTTATTTTAAATATATTTTTAAGGAAAAATTAATTTTTGCACGTCCTCCTATTATGATGTAGGAGTGACGTAAAGTCGCACATAATGACGTTCGCTGAACTGAAATTTACTCTCGAAGAGTGGCGTAAAGTCGGATTTGATGTAGGTCGAAATGGCGTAAAACGGGGTATTGCTGTACTCGTGTTCCTATTAAACTGACTGGAGTTAATCCTGAGAGTTTACCGGTTCCTGCTGTTCCCTCCTGCAGTGAGACGAACGATAGCAGCATCCATGTGCATGTCCCAAGTCTTGAAAACGACCGTACTTCACTTCCTGTTACAGAAACCGAAGCAACCCCAACTTGTACAACTTTTGCTGCCATTCCCTCATGCAGTGAAGGAATAGAGGAGGATCCTATTATTGGTTCTAAAAAACGAAGGGCGTTGGTTGCTAAATTTACTACTAGTAATCCAATAAAGGTGGCATTGGAGAAGGCCAGTGTAGCTGAACACGCACCTCAATGTGTTCCTCATGCTTCCATTGGATTTGGAAAAAAGGATGGTGAATCGGGTGCGGCAATTGAGGATAATATGTCTGAAAGTTTGTGCACCAACTCTGTGGATACAGATTGCTATATGGGTGAAATAAGTGGCAACGCTGAAGACGTTGCTAAACCCTCGTACGAATCGTTACGATCATTAGTCACAGTGAACTAGCAGACAGTGACTGACTCATCCCTCCACAGTGTTGCTCTACCAATGCAGATTCAAAACTGTGTTACTGAGTCGCTTATTGATTCGGTAGATTGTGCTCCACAAGAGTGTGAAACCAAGGTTTCAACTTCTGACGAGCACAAATATCACCATGGCAACGTGGATCGCACAGTGGAGCTCTCCAGCGAATCCCCAGAGATACTGACAATTCCCATAGTGACCACGGAAGCTGACATCCTCGATCCCAGAGGGACCTTGTCAGACTTGTCGGAATCTGATGAGGATGACGAGGTGCCCGAGTTGTCTCGGTCTCAGACTCTCAGTTGAGTCAGCCAATGATATCTCCTCAACTTGTACTTTCTTTTTTGGATGAAACCTATAGACAGCGAAATGTAGTTATCAGTGATACATTTCCTGATTTAGGTTCATTTTTTCAATCAGCAAAAGAAATAACGAGAAAGGCCAAATAATTTTCACTAACAAGGTCACAGTTTCACTGACTCAGGAAAATTATTACAAAAGCCGGTCTTGAGATTTTGCAACACCCAATCAAGCCTTTTGATAAGGAATGAAGCAAATTACCTTTGGCACCTTGAACATTAACGGTGGAGGTGCAAACCCAAACCGCCAAACTAAAATGCAAAGTTTGTTTCGGCGCAAAATTGTCGATGTACTTTTATTGCAGGAAACACACATCACCCAGAACGTAGAATATATGATTGGTGTCGTCTTTTAGGGGGACAGTGCTTTTTTTTAGCAACCTGTCTTCTCTTTCGGCAGGTGTTGCTTTCGTACTTAGACCAGGGCTAGTACCTGAGTCAATCCTCTTCCAGGAGATTGTTAAAGGCCGGTTCAGCTCTCTAGAACTGGTGGTTAATAATTTCCATTTCACATTATACAATGTGTACGCACCTTGTGAGAGTACAGAATGGAAAGCTTTCTTTGCGTCTGTGATTAATCACCTGCAGACAGTTGATCTAAACCAATGTGTGTGTATCGGGGGTGATTTTAACTGTACCTTTGAACCTGTTATGGACAGGAACTCGGCAGAACTTCATCCTGAATCATGTATTGATTTATCCCTTTTCCTTTCTCGGGTTGGTTTGCTAGATGTATGGAGGGTACTTTTCCCCAATGAACCTCAGTTTACCTGGAGCCGCATTACCAGAGGAAGAGTGTCCTTTGCGAGACTCGACCGATGGTATATAAACTCACCTTTTAGAAACGCTATAGTCTCTCCGGATTATTTTCCGTCAATATTCTCAGACCATCATTTAGTAACCATGGGGTTACTTTTTCCTCAGTAAATAAATAAAAGTGCACACTGGAAATTTACTACCAGTCTTCTAGAAGATGGTCTATTTAAAGAAGCTTTCCAAGTTTTCTGGGCGAATCAAATCCTAAGAAAGCCCTCTTTTTCTTCAGTAAATCTTTGGTGGGACAATACGAAAACCCAGATTCAGGTGTTTTGTCAACAGTTTAGAGCAAACATTACAAATGTTAAGAATGTAACAATGACTTGTTTGGAAGCTGACATTGTACAGCTCGAAGGTAAACTGGCTAGGCATAATAATGTAAGAAACTATCAGTTATTACTAGAAAAGAAGACTCAGTTGAGAGAGTTAATCCAGGAGAAAGCAGCAGGGTTGTTACTCAGACTAAGGGTTAAGAACTTAAAGGTTTTAGATACCCCTAGTAAAGCTTTTTTTCGTCTGGATTCTGTCAGTAAAGCACCCAAGAACATTTTTTCTGTAATTGATCCTTGCGGAGCTGTTGTTATAAATCCCAGAGACAGACGGTTATGTGTTCAAGATTTATTTTCCAAACTGTTTTCAAAACAGGTTGTTTGTGATGAAACAATGAGACTTTTAACCTCTCACCTATCCTCGTTAACGGAGTCCCAGCGGCTGGATATGGACTCGCCAATTACGCTCGAGGAGTTAACGCAAGCCCTGGCTGGAATGGACTCGGGAAAAGCCCCTGGAATCGATGGTCTGCCGGCTGAATTTTATGTGGAATTTTGGGAACTGTTAGGTCCAGAACTGATGCAGGTTCTTGAATCATCACTGACTCATGGAGAATTGCCTTTAAGTTTGAGAAGAGCGGTAATGTCCCTTCTTCCAAAGGCTGGTGATTTGCGACACATGAAGAATTGGAGACCTGTCTCTCTACTATGCACTGATTATAAAATCCTTTCAAAAGTTCTGGCGAATCGAGTTAAAAAGGTAATTTGCGATTTGGTTCACCCTGATCAGAGTTATTGTATCCCAGGTAGATCTATGTATGATAACATATTTTTCATTAGAGATCTGAAAGATGGCAACTGTGTGCAGAATGACTTTGGTATAATTTTTCTTGAATTAGAAAAGGCTTTTGATAGCATCGATCACGTCTTTTTAAATCATGTGCTTGAAGTTTGTGGATTTGGAGCTAATTTCAGAACTTATATTGCTTTATTACACAACAATATATTGAGTTTAGTTCAGGTGAACAATGAGCTTTGTTCTCCCATATAGGTTCAAAGGGGGGGGGGGGGGGTAAGGCAAGGTTGCCCTGTCTCCGGCTTACTGTTCACCCTTGTAATGGAATCACTTCTCGTGTTAATGAATAACGAATAATAACGAATAACGTTTCTGGAATGAGCATATCTCCTGAACATCCTCCAGTTGTCGTATCGGCGTATGCTGATGATGTCTCAGTCATTGTTAAAAACAAAAACGACATTGCAGCTCTTGCTAAGTGCCTACATATGTTTGGTTTAGCTTTCTCGTTGAAGTGCAACTGGGAAAAGAGCAAAGCTTTATGGGTTCCCTCTGTCAGGAACAGCGCATCTGGAAGGGCGCAAGGTCCGCTAATACACCTTCCTGCAAGTTCAAAGTGGGTGGATGAAGGTGTTTGCTATCTTGGAGTGCTTCTTGGATCCCCACAGTACAGCCAGAAGAACTGGGAAGGTGTTGCTGAATGCGTAAAAAAGATATTGAGTAGGTGGAGGAGAACCCTGCCTCACCTTTTGTATAAGGGCCGAGTTTTGATAGTCAAGAATCTAGTCGCCTCCTTCTTGTGGCACAGATTCATCTGCCTGCAATCACCAGAAGGCTTGGTAAAGGAAGTGCAAAGTTGGAGTTCTTTTGGGGAGGTCATCACTGGTTACGGCCAAACGTTGTATGCCGTCCATTAGCCGAGGGTGGCCAGAGTATGGTCGACGTCAGGAGCCGTATAATGGCCTTTCGGCTATGCTCTGTGCAAAAACTTTTGGTGAAAGAGCAATTACCAAACCATGTCTTGGCCACCCACATTTTGCGGCAAGCAGGCGGGCTGGGATATGGCCGCGAATGTTTCTTGGTCCTGCTTCAACAAGTTGACATATCTCCTCTTCCTGTTTTTTTATCAGAGTGTGTTGAATGCTTGCTTGGCAGAACCTCACAGTGTGCCGTCAAGAAGACAACTACGACATCCATATGTTTGCACAAGAGCCTTTGTTCTGCAATCGGCTTTTCCCTAACATGCCCAAAAGTAGGGACCGCTGCCAGCATTTCATAATTGCCAGCATCACAAAAGTATGGCACCTCTGGCAAGTTTCAGGTTGCGGGTGGAAATCAGCTCGAGGAGTAGCCGAGCTAGCAGGAATTCGGTCTGAAAGAGTGACTGCAAAAGTGTTGAGAGAGGTGATACGAATCGGGGTACGGCTGAGAGTATGTTGGTCCCACGAGCTCGAACCATTGCACGATGAGTGGGTTTTGCCTGGGTTATTGGTGCACTTCAAGTCGGAAGACTTACCCCCGGTTAGCATGGGGTTAAGCCCCTTTCAAGAGACTAGTAGTAAAGAGCTATACAAGTCATTGGTCAAGTTACTGCTGGGGGATACACCGCTAAATGGAGTAACCAGGTGGAAGAGACAGTTGCCTGTGGGACCCCCCTCTGAACATGAATGGGACTCCATGTATAGCAAGCTCATAAGTAAAAATCTGGTGATCTCCAATGGAGACTGATGCACTGGATAGTCCCTTCAAATAAGTTAATCAACCATTTCTCTCCTACATCCACATGTTGCCCGTTCTGCATATGTACGGAGGACGTGTTCCACGCCTTCATTAAATGTGTGAGATTGGTTCCTTTGTTTCGGTGGTTTAATCTTGTGGCACACAGAATGAATGTTGTGTTCTCGTTGCGTTCTTTTATTTTTGGCTTTAATGCCAAGTCAGGCAAGGAAAACATGTTAATGAGGTTTCTTGTCACAACAGCCAAGCTGGCAATATATCTCTCAAGAAGGGAGAAATTGAACGGTAAACCTGTCGGGGTATGCAATGTTATGTTGTTTTTCAATGCCCTCGTGTCAGCGACACTTAAACTAGAGTTTTGCTTCTATAAGGATGCAAACAATCTTGATGAATTCAGCAATACTTGATGTCGTGAAGGGTTGCGTGAGGTTCGTGAGAACCAACTGTTAATATTTTTGTAGTTTTTGTAGTTTGTATAAAGTTAGTTTTTTTTTTTGGTAATTTGTGTGCTATGATACTCCTGGAACCTTTTCATTTCATTGCTTTTCATGCATTTATGGTTGGTGCAAATATATTGGTTCACGAGTTATCAAGTGACCACTATATTCGTCATGTGTGTGTGTGTGTGTCTGTCTGTGTGTGTGTGTGTGTGTGTGTGTGTGTGTGTCTGTCTGTCTGTCTGTCCACAGCATAACTACCCGATATCATCCGATCTTGATGAAACTTGGTTGGGAGGTTGATATCATGATGTAGTTGTGTCCTGCGTAGAGTGGGCGTATTGCGCCCATTGTGGGCGGAGCCACGGCCAAAAAAGATGTCTTTTTAGGGGGTAATCGAGTTCAAGCTACATCTTCTCCGAAGGGTTTGGTGGAATCTGACAGGGGTTTCGATATTTGGTTAGGCCAATGTCATGTGTCTAGCCCCACGGAGCTCGATTTTTCATTTTTTTTTTTTCATTTCATTTTTCACCCAATTTTCAGTATTGTGTAGCTAACTAACCTCACAACTGATTATACATTATTTTCTATCTCATTTCAAGGTCAGTAACCTTCGTTTTGACATTTCCAGGCCTGGCCTGTCCGGGCCTGTTTCGGTTATAGTCCGTCCTTTGTCATTGAACACCGCTCGCTCGTGAACCATCGTCGTCTCCTGAGTTGTAAAAAAAATTTTTTGTATTATTTTGATAATAAAAGTACTTCAAAAGTCAAAGTCTCTCTCTCTCTCTCTCTCTCTCTCTCTCTCTCTCTCTCTCTCTCTCTCTCCCTTTCCCTCTCAAGGGAGCTTTAATTTTTCATGTGACCTTTAATTGAGATGGAATCTAGCAGTGAGTTGACATCTGATGTGGGTGGAGGCATATCCATTGATGCATTCGTGGCAAATTCTACTTTCAAGTACTAATTTCATTTCCTTGTTAGCTTCTCCACATCCAACCCCACAGGGCAATAATCCTGCTTTTCACCATTGATCAAATACATTAATTTATCCATACAGTGCATGTAGCATTATATAAGGTTCCCTAAAAGGTCATTACCTTTCAATTAACACAAACATTATTTATTTATTTATTTTACCTCTCTTTTGATGAAGTGAAATGTATTCCTCCCACTCGTACACATTGAAGAACAAAACGGTCACAGGACAAGGCCATGAGACAGTTAAATCATGCTCGTGCCATAAGTGATAACCATACCCAATTAGCTTAATTATATAAATCTATTTTTATTTATTTCACTGTCACCACTTTGATGTCACATTGTCACATTGTCACCAGTGAATTGTCACATTTTTTAAAAAAATTTTTCACCACTCACCATTTTTGCCATTGAGTTACGGCACGGTACGTAACATCTCTTGTGTATCACTTTGATCATTTAAAACTTGTATGTCCCATTTGTTCTGTAGATAGGGAATTTGGCCTGAGTTCGGACACCCACTGATATTCTCTTTTCAAACACAGATGAGACATTCAGTTTGATATTATTTTAACAGAGCTAAAACATTTATCCCCCGTTGCTTACAAACAGTGATGTTTTGGTCTCAGCAGGGGAACAAATCCATGACCAGACGGCTCAGACGCAAGCGGGATATTGGCTGAACTATCCTTCCCTTTCTGCACCTACAACACTTTATCTTTCATCCGAGTACTGACCTGCCTTGACTCTGCTCAAGTTTTGCGATCTTAGATCTTAAGCAAATGAGTCTCTAAGTCATCGGCATGCTGGTTACATCCTTTCTTCCCTCACTTTTGTGAGCTTTTACAAGAACAAAACATACATTTTATCAGGAAATCGAAAGTAATGTGGCGGACACAAAAGCCCACTGGCGTGGTGACATCATTCCGCGCACCAAGTGGGCGGTGGCCACGCACCAGGGGTAGGCGTGGCCTCATGATATACACCGGGCGCCCAGCCCGGGACAGGACAGTGTTACAGTGTAGTCTTACAATAAAGACGTTTATATGTTACCGCTTGTCCGCTTCCTCCTTGCTCACAAGCAGCGCGCGTAACGCCGCGCTTTACTGGTGACCCTCGACGTTGGATCTGCTGGAGCGATCCTTCCACACGCGACGCCATCGCCATGGCCGACTTCGTCAAACTTCCGGAATTTTGGGAGGCTCAGGCCGAAGTCTGGTTCGTCCAGGCCGAAGCCCAATTTCAGCTTCGGCGCCTCACCGGCGATGACACGCGCTATTGCCACGTCGTCGCCTCCCTCGGGCCCGGCACGGCCGCTCGAGTTGTGTCCGTCCTTCGCCACCCACCGAACGGCCACAAGTACGAGGCACTCAAGCGGCTACTCCTAGCCACGTTCGGCCTTACGGACGACGCACGGGCCGACCGCCTCCTGGATCTCCCCGAGCTCGGTGAGACGCGCCCGTCGGTCCGAATGGACCATATGCTGTCACTGTTGGGCGACGAAGCCCCCGGTTCGCTATTCCGGGCGCTTTTCCGGCGCCAACTTCCAGCGCAGGTCCGCCTCGCGTTGGCCGGGACCGAGCTAACGGAACCCCGAGCATTGGCGGCCGAGGCGGACAGGTACTTCGCCGCTTCGGACATGCGGGCGAGCGTCGGCGTGGCCGTCACGGCCCTCGACGCTGATGTTCAGCAGCATGTTCCACAGCATCAGCTTCTACAGCACGCTGATGTTCAGCAGCATGCTGATACGCACCTCGTGAACGCCGCCACGCCCCGCCCACCGCCGCGGCGAAAACCGCCACCGCGGGGAAACCCGCCAACTCCACCGGCCTGGCGGAGCCAGCCGCGCTCCTCCAGCTCCACCACCTGGTGCTGGTTCCACGCCAAGTTCGGCCACGAAGCTCGGCGGTGTCATCCGCCGTGCTCCTTCAACGGGTCGGGAAACGCCCGGGCCGGCGCTCAATAGTGGCGATGAGCGCCGGCCATTCGAACAGCCTGCTGTTCATAACGGACACCTTCTCCAGGCGCCGTTACCTGTGCGACACGGGAGCGCAGGTGAGTGTCATTCCCGCCGGCACGTCAGACAAGCACGCCGCGGGTGGGGGCCCCGCGCTGCTTGCTGCGAACGGGACGCCCATCCGTACGTACGGAAAATGCTGCCTCTCTCTGCGGTTTGGAGGGCAGGTTTTCCGATGGACGTTCGTCACCGCCGACGTGCCCATGGCACTGCTTGGCGCGGACTTCCTGTGCGCTAATGGGCTCCTGGTCGACGTCAAGCGCAGACGGCTTGTCCAGGCCGAGACGTTCAGCTCGCTCGCTTGTGCGTTGCCCAGCTCAACGAGCGGCTTGCCAAGCGGCTTGCCGAACGATTCGGTTCCGGCCACGTTGGTCTGTACGCTTCCGGCAGCGGACGCATTCACCCGCCTCCTCGCCGGCTTCCCGGCCCTCACGCGGCCCACCTTCTCGGCGGGGGCCGTCAAGCACGGGGTGGCCCATCACATCCCCACCGTCGGGCCACCGGTCTACGCCCGGGCACGCCGCCTAGAGCCGACGAAGCTGGCGGTGGCAAAAGCGGAGTTCGCTACCCTGGAGCGACTCGGCATCGTTCGGCGCTCAGAGAGCGCTTGGGCGTCGCCGCTGCACATCGTGCCGAAGCCCGGCGGGGGATGGCGACCGTGCGGGGACTATCGCCGTCTCAATGACGCCACGACTCCCGACCGCTACCCCGTCCCCCACATTCAGGACTTTTCCGCCCGTTTGGCGGGCAGGTCCTTCTTCTCGAAGGTGGACCTCATACGCGGCTACCATCAGGTCCCCGTCAGGCCGGAGGACGTCCCGAAGACGGCGGTCATCACGCCATTCGGACTCTTCGAGTTCTTGCGCATGCCCTTCGGTCTGAAGAATGCGGCTCAGGCGTTCCAGCGACTGATGGACAGCGTCCTGCGCGACTTGGATTTTGTCTACGTTTACCTGGACGATATCCTCGTCGCCAGCGCGTCCCGCGAAGAGCACCTACGCCACCTCCGCACGCTCTTCGAACGCCTGGGCCAGCATGGCCTGATTGTGAACCCCGCAAAGTGCCGGTTCGGCGCCGCCACAATCGATTTTCTGGGGCACCGTGTCACCAGGCACGGAGCCGTCCCCCTACCGGCCAAGGTGGAGGCGGTGAAGGGGTTTCCGCGCCCCCGCACGATCAGAGGGCTGCAGGAGTTCCTGGGCATGGTGAACTTTTACCATCGGTTCCTGCCCCGTATCGCCCAGCTCCTGCGCCCCCTGCACGAAGCTCTCCGAGGTAAGCCGGGCAAAGGCGACGTTACCTGGACCGAGCAGATGGACACGGCGTTCACGGGCGCGAAGCTCGCCTTGGCTAACGCCACCATGCTCGCGCACCCGGCGCCCGATGCACCGATCGCCCTCACCACCGATGCCTCGGACTACGCGGTGGGCGCAGTGCATGAGCAATGGGTGCGTGGAGCTTGGCAACCGCTGGCGTTCTTTAGCCGGCAGCTTCGCCC
Source organism: Myxine glutinosa (assembly GCF_964187855.1). NCBI lineage: Eukaryota > Metazoa > Chordata > Myxini > Myxiniformes > Myxinidae > Myxine > Myxine glutinosa. The sequence continues at coordinate 11,104,560 of NC_136271.1, forward strand.
GCCCGAACGCCGTTACAGTACCTTCGACCGCGAGTTGCTCGGACTTCACTTGGCGGTCAGGCACTTCCGCCATCTGCTCGAGGGCCGGGCGTTCACTGCCTTCGTCGACCACAAGCCGCTGATCTTTGCGATGGGCAAAGTCACCGAGCCGTGGTCGGCCCGGCAGCAGCGTCACCTCTCGGCCGTGTCCGAGTACACGACGGACATCCAGCACGTCGCGGGGAAGGACAACCCGGTGGCGGATTGCCTTTCCCGGGCCGTCGCCCACGCAGTCCACCTCGGCATCGACTATGCCCGGATGGCAGCGGACCAGGCCGCTGACCCCGACGTCCAGGCCTTGCGGACCGCCGTCACGGGCCTCCGCGTCACCGAGGTGCCGTTTGACGGCGCGGGCGCGGCCCTCTTGTGCGACGTCTCCCTCGGGCGTCCTCGCCCCATCGTGCCCGCGGGCTGGCAGCGCCAGGTGTTTGACGCCATCCACGGCCTGTCCCACCCGGGCGCGAGGGCCTCCCAAAGGCTGATCGCCGACAAGTTCGTCTGGCATGGCCTCCGGAAGGCCGTCCGCGGCTGGGCCAGGACGTGCCTCGCGTGCCAGCGCGCCAAGGTGCACCGGCACACCCAGGCCCCGTTGGCCCCGTTCACGGTGCCGGAACGCCGGTTTGACCACGTCCACGTGGACCTGGTGGGACCTCTGCCCCCCTCGCGGGGTTTCACCTACGTCCTCACCATGGTGGACCGCACCACCCGGTGGCCGGAGGCCGTGCCCTTGGCGTCGACAACGGCGGCCGATGTCGCGCAGGCTTTCATCGCCACCTGGGTCGCCCGGTTCGGCGCCCCCTCAGACATCTCATCCGACCGCGGCCCCCAGTTCACCTCGGAGCTCTGGGGGGCGGTTGCGCAGGGGCTCGGGGTCCGGCTGCACCGAACCACGGCCTACCACCCCCAGGCTAACGGCCTGTGTGAGCGATTTCACCGCTCATTGAAGGCCGCGCTCCGGGCCACCCTCCGCGACGGCGGCTGGGTCGACAGGCTCCCCTGGGTCCTGCTGGGCCTCCGGACGGCGCCCAAGGAGGACCTGCGCGCATCCGCGGCGGAATTGGTCTTCAGGCAACCGCTGCGGGTGCCGGGCGAGTTCCTCCCCGACTCCACGGCACCATGGTCCGCGGCACAGCAGCGCTCCGCTCTGCAAGAGACCGCCCAGAGGTTCGCCCCGGTGCCAACGGCATGCCACGGGCACCCACCGACGCACGTCGCCCCGGAGCTTCGCACGGCGGAGTACGTCTTCGTCCGCCACGATGCCCATCGGACACCACTGCGGCCCCCGTACGACGGGCCTTTCCGCGTGCTGGAGACCGGGGCGAAGCACTTCACCCTGGACATCGGCGGTACTCCTGACCGCGTTTCGGTAGACCGCCTCAAGCCGGCCCACCTCGATGTGGACTATCCACCGCCAGTGGCCCGACCCCCACGTCGGGGCCGCCCTCCTGCGGGCGGACCCCCGACACCGCCCAGCCCCGCCGCCACGCCGCCCCCCGGTCCTGCACCCATCCCAGGGGCAGCCAGGGGCATCCCACCTGGCATCCCTGCACCCCGGACGCCGCCGATCGCCAGGGGGCGCTTCGGCTGGGTCATTCGTCTGCCCCGCAAACTGGCCCTCCAGGTGCGCGGGAATTCTGGGGGGGCGCGTGTGGCGGACACAAAAGCCCACTGGCGTGGTGACATCATTCCGCGCACCAAGTGGGCGGTGGCCACGCACCAGGGGTAGGCGTGGCCTCATGATATACACCGGGCGCCCAGCCCGGGACAGGACAGTGTTACAGTGTAGTCTTACAATAAAGACGTTTATATGTTACCGCTTGTCCGCTTCCTCCTTGCTCACAAGCAGCGCGCGTAACGCCGCGCTTTGGTAAAGTACTTTCAGGTGTGGCGCAATACACGTTTAGTGATGATAAACACAGATAAAAATAATACTGTCGAAAAAGAAACACCAATAAATTAATCCAGAACCTGCCTTGCAATGAGTTTTGCTTTTGTAATTACTGCAACTCTTTCACTACGGTGTTGTAGACATGTTGGTGAAATCTTAGGAAAGTCTTCTTGAAACACACACACACACACAGACACACACACACACACACACATACACACACACACACACACACACACATACACACACACAGACACACATACACACACACACAGACACACACACACACAGACACACACACAGACACATACACAGACACATACACACACATACACACACACAACCACATACGCAAACAAACACACACACACACACACACACACACACACACACACACACACACACACACACACACACAAACAGGAATGATGAAGAAGAACCTCTCTGAGAAACCATCCCCGGGAATATTATCACATATGAACTACGACTGGAGGCAATCCGGGGTTCGGAGACGATCCTGAAAGAGAGCTTGGAACAAAACTCTGAAAAAGTTGATTTGATCCCTTACCAAAGAGGAGGTGGATACTTTGGGGCCTGGGAAGACTCCGTTCCACCTCCTGAAACCCACAAATGTAGATAACAACCAACAACACACAGAGGCTGTGGTGTTGTGCATAGAACAACATGTTCCACAACATGAACAACCCACGCTAGAGGGGGCGTGGCCAAGAGGAGGAGGAGTTCCGGGTAAAGGACGGAGCGTGGAGAGGATTGGAACGGGACGTGCGTTCGATGTTGGATTGAATAAAACTGTTGGACCTCACTGAATTCTTCTTACTGAATTTTACGACAACAACAACAACAACAACAACAACAACACACACACACACACACACACACACACACACCAACTTGATCACAACCCAGCTATGACTGACATAAATCGCTTGTGTGTTTAAAGTTCAAATTTCAAGTCGATCAGTAATGTTTGTGCACAAGTTTGAAGAAAACAATTATGGGCGCCCACGGAACTACGTAACTTCCGGTTAGTGCACCCTTCGCGACAACAGTCACGTGATTGGATACGTTGAAAACTAACCACAAAAGGGCACGTGTTACAGCTTACTTGCGGTAGTCTCGCCCTCACCTATTGGAAAGTTTTTGAGTGAGATGTTATTGCAGGTTATCTTGTGAACTCGCACAAAGTAGACATTCAAGTAAAATAAACGACACCAGACCGCTTTAACTACAACACACCCCTTTAACTACACCAGACCCCTTTAACTACACCAGACCCCTTTAAGTACAACAGACCCCATTAACTACATCAGACCCCTTTAAATACACCAGTGTGGCGGACACGATGGCTCGCTGGCGCGATGACATCATTCCGCGCACCAGGAGGGTGTCGGCCACGCCTGAGGGGTAGGCGTGGCCTCGGGATATACACGGGGCTCACAGCCCCGAGCGGGGCAGTGCTATAGTTTGAGCTTTCGAATAAAGACGCTTTTTGTTACAAACGTTGTTGCTTCCCTTATTGGCAAAACAAGTCGTGCGCATAGCACCGCACTACATTGGTGACCTCCGACTAGTTCAGCTGTCGCTGACCTACAGAACGCGCCATGACAAGCAGCAACGCGGTAGCGGTGAAACTCCCTGAGTTTTGGGAGGCTCAGGCCGAGGTATGGTTCATACAGGCCGAGGCCCAGTTCCAGCTCCGTGGCATAACGGCGGACGAGACGCACTATTTCCACGTCATCGCCGCCCTCGGGCCCGGCACAGCCACCCGAGTCGTGCCCGTCCTGCGGAGCCCACCGGCCGACCACAGGTACGAGGCGCTCAAGCATCGCCTCATCGCCACGTTCGGCCTCACAGAGGACGAACGGGCGGACCGTCTCCTGGACCTCCTGGACTCGGCGACACGCGACCATCAGTCCGAATGGACTACATGATGTCGCTACTGGTGGACAAAGCACCTGATTTTTTATTCCGGGCGCTCTTTTTACGCCAGCTACCGGCCCAGGTACGCCTCGCGTTGGCCGGTTCCAAAATAAAGGAACCCCGCGCGCTGGCCGTCGAGGCCGACAAGTTTTTCGCGGCGTGTGACACGTGGGCGAGCTTCGGTGCGGCCGTCGTGGATCACGGGGCTGATGCTGATGCACCACACCTCATGGATCTCGAGGCTGATGCACACCTCGTGGCCGCCGCCACGCCCCGCCCACCACCACCGCGAAAGCCGCGGCCTCCGCCACACCCGCCACAAGCCTGGTGCCATTTCCACGCCAGGTTCGGCCACAAGGCAAAGAAGTGTTGCCCGCCGTGCTCGTTCGGCAAGTCGGGAAACGCCCGGGCCGACGCTCGATAGGTGCTTTGAGCGTCGGCCTTTCCGGCAGCCTTCTTTTTATAACGGACACCTTGTCCGGGCGCCGCTTCCTATGCGACACAGGTGCACAGGTGAGCGTTATCCCTGCCTCTACGTCCGACAAGCGAACCGCGGGCCGGGGCCCCGCGTTGCTTGCAGCCAACGGAACACCCATACGCACGTTCGGGAAGCGCTGCCTCTCCCTGCAGTTCGGAGGGCAACGCTTCACGTGGACGTTCGTAACCGCCAGCGTGCCCATGGCATTGCTTGGTGCGGACTTCCTCTGTGCAAACGGGTTGTTGGTAGACGGGAAGAACAGACGCCTCGTCTAGGCCTAAACGTTCAGCTCGCTTGCTTGCGCGCTGAGCAGCTCGTTGAGCGGCTCACTGAGCGGCTCACCGAGCGGCTCGCCAAGCGGCTTGCTGAGCGGTTCGGTCCCAGCGAGGTTGGTTTGTACGCTTCCGGCAGCGGATGAGTTCACCCGCCTCCTCGCCAGTTTCCCGGCCCTCACGCGGCCCACCTTCTCGGCGGTGGCCGTGAAGCACGGTGTGGAACATCACATACCCACCGTTGGGCCACCGGTCTATGCCCGGGCCCGCCGCCTCGAACCGACGAAGCTCGCGGTGGCTAGAGCGGAGTTCGCTACGCTGGGTCGCGCCTGGGCATCGTGCGGCGCTCCAAGAGTGCTTGGGCGTCGCCGCTACACATCGTGCCGAAGCCTGGCGGGGGATGGCGGCCGTGCGGGGACTACCGCTGCCTCAACGATGCCACCACCCCCGGCTGTTACCCGGTCCCCCACATTCAAGACTTTTCCGCCCTGTTGGCGAAAATGTCCTGCTTCTCTAAGGTGAACCTCATACGCGGCTACCACCAGGTCCCCGTCAGGCCGGAGGACATCCCGAAGACGGCCGTCATTACGCCATTCGGCCTCTTTGAGTTCCTTCGGATGCCCTTCGGTTTAAAGAATGCGGCTCAGGCGTTCCAACGTCTGATGGACAGCGTCTTGCACGACCTGGATTTCGTCTATGTCTACCTGGACGACATCATCGTCGCAAGTGCGTCCCATGAAGAGCACCTCCGCCATCTCCGCGCGCTTTTTGAATGCCTGGGCCAGCATGGCCTGATCGTGAACCCCGCTAAGTGCCGGTTCGGCATCGCCGAGATCGACTTTTTGGGGCACCGCGTCACCAGGCACTGGGCCATCCCCTTACCAGCAAAGGTGGAGGCAGTCAAGGGGTTTCCGCGCCCCCGCACGATCAAGGGGCTCCAGGAGTTCCTGGGCATGGTGAACTTTTACCATCGGTTCCTGCCCCGCGTCGCCCAGCTCCTGCGCCCCCTGCACGAGGCCCTCCGGGGGAAGCCGGGCAAAGGTGACGTCGTTTGGACCGAGCAGATGGACGCGGCGTTCGCGGGCGCGAGGCTCGCCTTGGTTAACGCCACCATGCTCGCGCACCCGGTGCCCGATGCACCGATCGCCCTCACCACTGACGCGTCGGACTACGCGGTGGGCGCGGTGCACGAGCAATGGGTGCGTGGAGCTTGGCAACCGCTGGCGTTTTTCAGCCGGCAGCTTCGCCCGCACGAACACCGGTACAGTACCTTCGACCGCGAGTTGCTCGGGCTTCACCTGGCGGTCAGGCACTTTCGCCATCTGCTCGAGGGCCGTTTGTTCACGGCCTTCGTCGACCACAAGCCCCTGGTCTTCGCGATGGCCAAGGTCGCCGAGCCGTGGTCGCCCCGGCAGCAGCGTCACCTCTCGGCCATGTCCGAGTACACAACGGACATCCGGCACGTCGCGGGGAAGGACAACCCGGTGGCGGATTGCCTTTCCCGGTCCGTCGCCCACGCGGTCCACCTCGGCATCGACTCTGCCCGGATGGCGGCGGACCAGACCACCGACCCTGACGTCCAGGCCTTGCGGACCGCCGTCACGGGCCTCCGCATCACCGAGGTGCCGTTCGACGGCACGGGCACGGCCCTCTTGTGCGACGTCTCCCTCGGGTGGCCTCGCCCCATCGTGCCCGCGGGCTGGCAGCACCGGGTTTTTGACGCCATCCATGGCCTGTCCCACCCAGGCACGAAGGCCTCCCAGAGGCTGGTTGCCGACAAGTTCGTCTGGCATGGCCTCCGGAAGGTCGTCCGTGATTGGACCAGGACGTGCCTCGCGTGCCAGCGCGCGAAGGTGCACCGCCACACCCAGGCCCCGTTGGCCCCGTTTACGGTGCCCGAACGTCGGTTTTCGACCACGTTCACATGGACTTGGTGGGACCTCTGCCCCCCTCGCGGGGTTTCACCCACGTCCTCACCATGGTGGACCGCACCACCCGGTGGCCGGAGGCCATGCCTTTGGCGGTGACGACGGCGGCGGACGTCGCGCAGGCGTTCATCGCCACCTGGGTTGCCCGGTTCGGTGCCCCCTCAGACATCTCGTCCGACCGCGGCCCCCAGTTCACCTCAGAGCTCTGGGGGGCGGTCGCGCGGGGGCTCGGTGTCCAGCTGCACCATACCACGGCCTATCACCCCCAGGCCAAAGGCCTGTGCGAGCGTTTCCACCGCTCCTTAAAGGCCATGCTCCGGGCCACCCTCCGCGACGGCGGCTGGGTCGACAGGCTCCCCTGGGTCCTGCTGGGCCTCCGGACGGCGCCCAAGGACGACCTGCGCGCATCCGCGGCGGAGTTGGTCTTCGGACAACCGCTGCGGGTGCAGGGCGAGTTCCTCTCCGACTCCACGGCACCATGGTCCGCGGCGAAGCAGCGCTCCGCGCTGCAGGAGACCGCCCAGAGGTTCGCCCCGGTGCCGACAGCGCACCACGGGCACCCGCCAACGCACGTCGCCCCGGAGCTTCGCACGGCGGAGTACGTGTTCATCCGACACGACGCCCACCGGACACCGCTGCGGCCCCCGTACGACGGGCCCTTCCACGTGCTGGAGACCGGGGCGAAGCACTTCACCCTGGACATCGGCGGTACTCCTGACCGCGTTTCCATGGACCGCCTCAAACCGGCCCACCTCGACGTGGACCACCCCCCGCCAGTGGCTCAGCCACCGCGTCGGGGCCGCCCCCCGGCGGGCGGACCCCCGGCACCGCCCAACCCCGCCGGCACGCCGCCCCCCGGCCCCGCACCCATCCAAGGGGCAGCCGGTGGCATCCCGGCATCCCAGATGCCGCCAGCCGCCAGAGAGCGCTTCGGCCGGGTCATCCGTTTGCCCCGGAAACTGACCCTTCAGGTGCGCGGGAATTCTGGGGGGGGGGGGGGGGGGGCGCGTGTGGCAGACACGATGGCTCGCTGGCGCGACGACATCATTCCACGCACCAGGAGGGTGTCGGCCACGCCCGAGGGGTAGGCGTGGCCTCGGGATATACACGGGGCTCACAGCCCCGAGCGGGGCAGTGCTATAGTTTGAGCTTTCGAATAAAGACGCTTTTTGTTACAAACGTTGTTGCTTCCCTTATTGGCAAAACAAGTCGTGCGCATAGCACCGCACTACACCAGACCCCTTTAACTACACCAGACCCCTTTAACTACACCAGACCCCTTTAACTACACCAGACCCCTTTAGCTACAACAGACCCCTTTAACTACATCAGACCCCTTTAACGACACCAGACCCCTTTAACTACACCAGACCCCTTTAACTACACCAGACCCCTTTAAATACACCAGACCCCTTTCGCTACACCAGACCCCTTTAGCTACAATAGACCCCTTTAAATACACCAGACCCCTTTAGCTACACCAGACCCCTTTAACTACACCAGACCCCTTTAACTACATCAGACCCCTTTAAATACACCAGACCCCATTGACTACATCAGACCCCTTTAACTACACCAGACCCCATTAACTACATCAGACCCCTTTAACTACACCAGACCCCGTTAACTACACCAGACCCCTTTAACTACACCAGACCACTTTAACTACACCAGACCCCTTTAACTACACCAGACCCCTTTAACTACACCAGACCCCTTTAACTACACCGGACCCCTTTATCTACACCAGACCCCTTTAACTACAATGGTCCCCTTTAACAACACCAGACTCCTTTAACTACAACAGACCCCTTTAACTACAACAGACCCCTTTAATTACACCAGACCCCTTTAACTACAACAGACCCCTTCAGCTACACCAGACCTTGTTAAATACACCAGACCCCGTTAACTACACCAGACCCCTTTAACTACACCAGACCACTTTAACTACACCAGACCCCTTTAACTACACCGGACCCCTTTATCTACACCAGACCCCTTTAACTACAATGGTCCCCTTTAACAACACCAGACTCCTTTAACTACAACAGACCCCTTTAACTACAACAGACCCCTTTAACTACACCAGACCCCTTTAACTACACCAGACCCCTTTAACTACAACAGACCCCTTCAGCTACACCGGACCCCTTTATCTACACCAGACCCCTTTAACTACAATGGTCCCCTTTAACAACACCAGACTCCTTTAACTACAACAGACCCCTTTAACTACAACAGACCCCTTTAACTACACCAGACCCCTTTAATTACACCAGACCCCTTTAACTACAACAGACCCCTTCAGCTACACCAGACCCTTTCATTGGTCCAGTAGATATAACAGGAAGTAGCATGGCCTTGATATCATGAGCCACCCAGTTGTCTTCAAATTGGTTTTTTTGTTTAATTCTACAATCTATCTACTGTATCTATCTCTATATCTATCTATCTCTCATACAGGTTTCCATATTGTTAACAACTAGTATAAATTCGGGTATTTCAGCACACTGCCTCGTATTTAAGCACAACAAGACCCCTTTGAGAGTCAATAACAACCCACAAGCCAACCTCCACCCACACCTGTTCCATAACCGCATGACCTTGAAGGCGTCCTACGCTTTTCCCTGGAACATACAAAGGAGTCCTTAACTATCCCGGCCTCTCTTTCATCCTGCCTTTCTCTGTTAGATCCACTCTTTCCGATCAGGCTATTTTATGATAATTTCTGGCCTGTTTGAATGGAGGACAAGTGGACTTTTCTGATGCAGTTGAGAATGGCTTGAACGATCCTTTCATTCACGAGCCGATTTCCCTTCAACTTTGTGAACACTGTAGTTTATATTCACTAAGCACCACTTACATGAATGGCACCGAATTTATGGTGAAGACAAATGTTTAATAATGCTTAGACTGTGATGTTCTTGTCACGCATGTAGCACAGATCGGCCTGATTGCATTCAATCTCATCAGATGTCGGAAACTAAACTTAATTGAGCCTCGTTAGTACTTGGATAGGAGACCTTCATGAAAAGCTGTGTTATACGCCGAGGGACAGCCAGGTAAAGTTGCTCAGCTTGCATTGTGCTCACCTCTGAGTTTATAGTCCTGAGCATGTTCCCTGCGGAGTGTCAAAGTGTTATTGTCTGTACGAGTCAGTACAGTTTATCCTTGTATGTGGATTTGAAGTGAGCATGTCGTGTATTTCAAAACATCACTTACATTCATCTGGACTGGAGTAATATCCCTTCATATTTGCGTTTTTTGGTAGAGATTATTATTAGAAATTATATTATGCTAGCAGTGGCTACCTGGCGCTGTCCTACCCGGGGGGGGGGGGGGGGGGGGGAGTGGAGGGAATACCCAGTGCTACCAGGCTGGGTGAGCTCTTCCTGGCGGTGGTTTCGGTTGGGCATTTAAAAGCTATGGGGTTATTGGCATGTTGGTGGCTACCTTTTATCTTTGGGCTGGTGGCAACAAACTACAACATTTGTACAAACTTCAACATTGTATTTGAAGGTGTCTGTTGTAGTTAAAGGGGTCTGGTTTAGTTAAAAGGGTCTGGTGTAGTTAAAGGGGTCTGGTGTAGTTAAAGGGGTCTGCTGTAGTAAAAGGGGTCTGGTGTAGTTAAAGTGGTCTGGTGTAGTTAAAGGGGTCTGGTGTAGTTAAAGGGGTCTGCTGTAGTAAAAGGGGTCTGGTGTAGTTAAAGTGGTCTGGTGTAGTTAAAGGGGTCTGGTGTAGTTAAAGGGGTCTGTTGTAGTTAAAGGGGTCTGGTTTAGTTAAAAGGGTCTGGTGTAGTTAAAGGGGTCTGGTGTAGTTAAAGGGGTCTGCTGTAGTAAAAGGGGTCTGGTGTAGTTAAAGTGGTCTGGTGTAGTTAAAGGGGTCTGGTGTAGTTAAAGGGGTCTGGTGTAGTTAAAGGGGTCTGGTGTAGTTAAAGGGGTCTGGTGTCGTTAAAGGGGTCTGGTGTAGTTAAAGGGGTCTGTTGTAGTTAAAGGGGTCTGCTGTAGTAAAAGGGGTCTGGTGTAGTTAAAGTGGTCTGGTGTAGTTAAAGGGGTCTGGTGTAGTTAAAGGGGTCTGGTGTAGTTAAAGGGGTCTGTTGTAGTTAAAGGGGTCTGGTGTAGTTAAAGGGGTCTGGTGTAGTTAAAGGGGTCTGATGTCGTAAAAGGGGTCTGGTGTAGTTAAAGGGGTCTGGTGTAGTTAAAGGGGTCTGCTGTAGTAAAGGGGGTCTGGTGTAGTTAAAGTGGTCTGGTGTAGTTAAAGGGGTCTGTTGTACTTAAACTACCTTTTTGCTTTGGAGATAATTTAAACACTCATCGCAACACATTTTGACCGAAAAACAATAAATAAAGACATTTTATTAAAGTACAGCATGGTAAAACTGTGTAAATGATGCTGTGGTGGTTGGAGGGAGGGAGAGAAGATGTTTTGAAAGGTTTAAAAATAAATTGTAAAATACTGTCACATAAGAGACCCTTACGTTTCAGGTATAACGCTTTATCAAAGTAAGGAAAAAACAGGCAGCCAATGCCGTACATACGAGAGTTTCGCTAATTTGTAAATACGCAAATAGTTGTTAAAAAGTGTGTGAACAATTAATGAGTTTACGTGTTCGGAAAAGGAAAAACCCAGATGTATGTTTGAGGGTGTATAGTACAAGCTGAAAGATGTCTTTCTCCTCCATACACTTTCTCTCCAAGTTTCTGGAACATGCTTTAATAGCACACACCTGGAAGTCATCCTCGGTTGAGGGTAGCTCGAACAAGTGAATCCTCTTGGATTGCGCTGAGGTTCGGGCATGGAATTTCGAGCCTCGATCATGGTTCGAGCCTCGATCTTGTATACAAAAATAATAATCTATCTATAATTCCAGTAATCTCTGTGTGTGTGTATGTGTGTGTGTGTATGTGTGTGTGTATGTGTGTGTGTCGTTTGTCTGTGACCGCTGTTTCTCGACAACCACGGGTCCGATATACTTGAAACTTGCCAGGTATATTGCTGGGGACCCGAGGATGTGCCTTTTCAAGGTTTCATATTAATCGGACAAGTAGTTACCGAGCTATGGCGATTTATTTACCAAACTCCGCAAGCCGTTCGCTTTGGCTTTGCGAATGGACCAAACCATTTCATGTAAATAGAGGGGGGGGGGATTGTCACCGTACTCGCAAGCCGTTCGCTTTGGCTTTGCGAATGGACCAAACCATTTCATGTAAATAGAGGGGGGGGGGGGATATAATTTTAGATATATATATAGTACGGGCATGCCCTAGTAATAATAATAAGAACCTTGGGCCGAATCTCGCGCTTCACCAGTGCGCGTGCGCGAATTTACGTCACGTCGGCAGCGAGAAGGGGTTCCCCAACACGAACCAATCAGGAACTGACACGTCACACTTATATGATCTCAGAATTCCTGTGGCAGGAATTCGCGTTACACTGGCTGGAAGTCATTCGCTAGAGGCGCTTCCTCAGCGCTAATAAAATGTGCCATTATCGGAGGCCCAGGTTGTGTTCAGGCTAATTGATCGTGCATGTTCCGCTACTCTATCTGCCAAACTTCGTTTGGTCTCGCCGATGTAGAGCAGGCTGCAACGTTCGCATCTCAAGGCCTAGATGATGTTTCTCCAAGTGCAGTCGAAGTGTCCTTTGATGTGTCATATCCCTCTTGGACTGTCAATAGTATCCTGTGACACAACAGGACACGTTTTGCATCTGAAGAGATTAAATTTGATTGTCCCAGGTCTCTCTAACCCATCATTATCATTGGAAAAAGTAGAACGAAATAGACTATCCTTGATATTTTTTATCTTTCCTTCAGGCCACAAGAAAAGGACCGTCACCAAATATCTTAGCCATGACGTCCTCAGTCCAGAGCAGATTGAGGTTCTCCCTGACAGATCTTATTGTTGAGTTGTCGGCCATAACTAATGGGATGCGTTGACTGGAGACTTTCGTCTTTGTACCTGTAGTACCTGATGGGAAACCCGTACAGCCTTGCTCAAAGCATCATTGATAATAGTAGCGGGGTAATCTCTTCTTCTGAAAAACATCACTCATTTCACGAGCTCGCACGTCACAATGATAATCATTAGTACAAATATTTCTCAATCAATTGATCATCTTTTCCTCAATGAAAACAACACAAAGACATGCATACCAAGGTCCCATTTTAGTTCCCATGGCTACGTCTTTTTGTTGTACATCATAGTAGACCCCAAACTTAAAAGAAGATATGTTGAGGACTAATTCTGCCCTTCCTAAGAGTGGTATTACTTGCTCTGGTATCACACGGATTACGCTCTAAAGCCTGTTGCAGAGCCTCCAATCCCTCATTTGTAGGGATATTGGTATATACGGATATATTATGTCAATCTTACTATAATTCACCAAATGTCTGTCTGTCCGTCCGTCCGTTCCCAGGTACCGCAAAAACGGCTGAACCGATCGCAACCATATTTTGGGTGGGTAATCCTGGGACCCCCTGGAGTAAAATAGGCTATATTGTTTTTCCAATTTCAGCTTTCATCTCCAGCATTTTCAGGTTTGGACTCCCATATGACGTTATTTTCCTGGGTACCGCACAAACGGCTGCACCGATCGCAACCTGACGAATGAAAACACACAGTTAAAAATAATGACCTCGGACAAAGACCTTTTATAAGGACATGGGTTGAATCCCTGCTTGAGAGAATGTCAACCCCCTCCCCACCATCACGGTCGTCTCTCCAACTTACAATCCCACGAGATATGCGGAAAGGATGACCTAAAACCAATTATCTTGTTTTTGATTCGTATATAAACATCATTAAAAGTAAATAATAACCTCGGCCAAAGTTAAAACGACGTGAGTTTAATCTCTATATGAGTGAATTCCACATAGCTATTTGGGCGGTGTATTAGCTAACAGATCGCTGTCTCCATCGATCTTGCCAAGGCCGTAACACCTATCGGCTCAACATCCTTTTAGCTGTTGATTTGGTAATTTTTACAATGAAGGAAACACGTATCGGGAGTCCATACGACATAGCGATTGCGAATGTGACAGCTCTGAGGCGTCTTTCGCTTCGCATCGCAGTGACGGCGAGCTCCAACATGGCGGCTGTAAGATCTGGCTTCAAGCCCCCTCACCACCCAAGCCTTCAACCAGACATATTAACATGCTCCTCCCCCTTCATTCCCATTCTTCAAAGCAAAGCGGTAAAAATAGTTGTATCGCCATTATATTGTTACAGACTCGGTTTTAGATGTTATATTGACCGAGCGGTGGTGTATTTAACCGCGTCCGAACAGTTACTCCCCGATTAGAACCCGATTCCACCCGACGTTGACCAGATCGCCCCACAGATATTCAATCGGGAAACCTCTAAAGCGACCGAAAGAGAATGAAAAAGAAGAAGAAGAAGAATACGGAGGAAGAACAGATTTATTATACACACACAAGCAATGGATGGAAGAAGCAGTAACACAGCGAATCGTTAACTTACACTATTCATTTTTACTTAGCCCCAAGACAACGAGCAGGACAGGACGTTCACACTTACACAGGGGATATTGCAGGCAGGTAGGGCTTGAGGTGGATTGCTTGAGAGGGAGGCAAAGTCGGGAGGCAGCAGCTCGCAATTCCTCGCGGTTTTGGCAGGAAAACCCTCCGTCGCGTATCCGCTGCGGTAGACGTCACGCGCTGGTTCGGCACACCTGCTCCTCTTCTTGTGGTGGAGCCGTCTCCCTCCTTTCAGCGCGTCTCTCCAAAGCTGGTTTCCTTGCCGAGTACCTCTCCTCTTTGGCTTGGAGCGTTTCACATCTCACCGCTCCTCTTGGTGCAGCCTCTTTGCTCATCTCCCAGGTCATCTCTTAAAGCAGTCCCTTACAGTCGCTTTTATCACCTCGGGCAAAATCAAGCCGCCGGCTCCGAGGGCACGCCTACCGGGTCGCTCACCGCGGTGCTGATTGGCTATTAGGGCTGGTTCACTCCTTCCCTCTTATGACGAGGTGGAGACACGCCTTTCTTCTCCGACTCAAAGCACATGGGCAATGGCGGCCTGCGGGATTGAAAACAACTCCCCTTTTGAAAGGAACTTTGGAGAGCGGAGATGTTTGGGGAAATTGGAAGGGCCTACGCTTATTTTGTTTGATACAATGCAAAGTCAATCTAGTGGGAAACACATATTTAGCCTACATGGAATAAGGAAATACACTATTTAAAAGATATATCGTGACCTGCGTGTAAGTTTCATGGAATTAACTAGGAGGCCGGCTGCGACCATTATTTACATTAACAGGGTGTTACCATACTTTTGTAACGTTCACATTGTAACGTTTCCACATTCGTTACAATATATTACGAGCGATGGTACCCGCCCTAAGGGCGGGGCTTCAATTGGGAGGCCCAAATGAAAAGGCAAAATATCAGAAATTGAAGAATTGAATTGAATAATTGAAGTTGAAATATGTATGTTTATATGCGATGAAAACGTCTTCTTCTTCTTCTTCAAAAATAATTAACACCCTCTTAATTTACGTTTAGACTGCTGACAACCTTCAGAACTTTGATGACCCTTTAAATCCCCCGAGACCCTTAAGACCACCAAGACCCCTGAAGTCAAAAAAGACCCCGAAGACGCGAAACACCCTGAAGATCCAAAACACACTGAAGACCCCAAAGACCCTTAAATACCCAGAGGAACAAAAAGACCCTTAAGACCCAAAAGCCCCTGAAGACACCGAAGACCTCAAAGACCCCGAACACCAAAATGGTCAAAGATGCCTATCCCTCTGAAACGACGTGTGGTGAGGCGCGGGGAGCGCGCCAAGTCACACAAGTAGTAAAAATAAAACGTCTGTATTCTCCTTCCTGAAAACGAAAATTGTTGAAAATACAAATTGCATCTGAGTTATCCTTCAGGTAAGTAGGTTACAAACTGACACAAGGTGCCAATCGAGGTACTTGCTGATACATTCTGTGGGGCAGTTTCAGGTAGATACAATGGGTCTACCTGATTTATCAGGTTTATGAATTTCAGGAAGTAGATACAATTTCATACAATGGGGATTATCTTGAATGATAGTCCTTGAGCCAGACCAAAAGTAATGCTCCGGCGGGGGGAGTAATTCTCATTATGATTTTCCATTAGACCAATGTCTCAAGTGTCAGAAAAGGTGTGATGGACATCTGAGAACGGTAGCTTAGTGCCCGGATGGACGCCATCTTTGAAACCACCCAGCTCGAAAATGCCCATTTGGTGGGGTACATTGTTGCACGTGTATCTGGACTTCTATACTAGCTATCGATGTGCGGTTGACGACTAAATATACGTCCGATGTGTACCGTCTAAATAAAAAATAATATGAAGCATTTTGTTTTAGATTAATTATTATAAAAATCAATTATCGAAAAAAAATCATATATTTTTCAATATTTTATTATTAGACTTGTACTTTTTTTAGTGAAACAACACTGGTATGATTTTCCAAATTATGCATTGTGCTACACCGTTTATCTGTCTATAAAAATAACTCAAAAACTAAAACATATCATCCACCACGAGTTTACAACAAATAAATGTAAAGAGGCATAAAATGACTTAGGCCGCCGCTGGCATTATCTATTCTGACGATAACGCAAGTTAGGAATGTCGTACGGAGAGGATTTTAACACCATACGATATCTAATAAGCAGGCGGAAATTGTTACATAGGAAATCTGCACTTTGGTGGCCATCTTGGATTTCAAAATGGCCGCCAATTATATTAATTATTCATTACTGGAGTTTGGAAAGACGTATGGAGCTGATTTTAACACCATACGATGTATATTCCTAATAAGCAAGCGGAGGTATCATTGAACATGTCATGTTTTAGTCAAATAACACCGGTATGATCTTCCAAATTATACATTTTGCTAAACCGTTTATCTGTCTATAAAGATTTTCAGGCAATTTGGCCTGCATTATAATAGAGAACAACATATGCTATACAATATACAGTGCACACAAAGTTAATCATCAGAGTCGCCATCAGAGTCATTGGCATCCTGAGCCACGATAGCATCATCCTGCACCATGTTGGAGCATCCCTGCAGCTTACACACAACAGTGCACTTCAACCCATTCAGTATGCAGGAGCAATCTGACGGTCGACACGTCCTTCTGCATGTGCATGAGATGAGATTCAAGACGACATCTGGAGCTGGTAGACCCGCCATCCATCGGATTGTGAGCGAACCGCCATCATCGAGTTCCCAACCATGTCCTGCTGATGGTGTTGGGACGTCTGGTAGGTTTTCAAGGCTGCGTCGCCAGATAGCCGCCTGATAGTTGGCCCTAAGCGTATGCTGCATCAAGGAGTCTTCACAAGGCGGCAATTGTCCAGATTCGATCTGGCCCTTCTTTGCACAGAACATGTGATAACGGAGCGAATTAACACCGACGATCTTCGTGTTCTTGGCGTACAGCTGACACGTGAAGGCCTGAATGCTATTGAAGACGTCTGTTGGTACATTCCACGAAGATCCCAGATCTGTGAATGCTTGAAGATACAGCTCATTCGCTTGCACAAGCTTCAAAGCCTTTATCTTTCCTTGGCTAGCCAGAGCACTCACAGTGTCACACTCGCTCCATGCATGAAGCCCTGGCAATGCACTGCAAACTCCAGACCCCAATACCGCAGCCAACTTTCCAACGTCGATCATTCTGACTCGAACCTTTGTTCCTCGTCTGATGAAGAGCTGACTATCGATGGTTCTGCTGAGATGAAGACTGATGATCAGAACGTCGGTGTCATCTGCCACTAAGATGATCGTCTTGTAGTGGGTAGCGGCGTGCTTTGCGTGGAGAAACATACGCGTGTCTGCTTCCTCGTGGCTACATTCGAGTGCTTGCACCAACTTCCACCTATCGCGGGTCAGTACCAGACATTTTTCACCACAGGTGACATACAGTGTTCTGTTGCCTAGCTTTTCGCGATTTGTTTCATGTTTCCACGACTCCGCCAGAAACACAACCAGTTTCTCCTTTGTCTGGCTGCAAGCAAGGAGACGCCGCCAGTTCATGATTTTGTGTGCGGGTCTGATCTCGCTGAAACTGATGCCTTCATTTGAACCGCGGTTCACACGCTCAGCTGCTTTGATGGATTCTTCTGTGTATGTGTCAAAGACAACATCGATGCGCTCACTGCCTTGACCAGCGTGAAGCGCTGCAGCAAGGATGCGGTCAGATAGTTCTTCGAACGTGTCGTTCTCGCCATGCATCTTTTGTATGAGAGCCATCGCATCAATTATTGTTGCACTTCGCTTGTCAACGTTCTCGGCTGGTTCCACAAGACCTTCCATGTGTTTCGCAAGTGCAGCTTTGTTCGTTTTTTTCATTGCCCCATCAACGTTTGCCAAAGACCATGGTAACGGCCCTAGTGGGTGACAAAGGACAAGTTGCATGTCGAGGTTCCTTGTCTTGGCGATGAGTATCATGGTGGCAAACAGTTGTCTGTCAGCTCTCAGGACGATCTCCTTGTTTGTGCCCTTCACAACTTTCTGCTTGATCTTACCAAAGGTCTTCAAGTTTAGCTTGTTCAATGTGTCATGAAAGCCTGTTCCCTCTTCAAGACGTTTCTGGAAGCTTTGATACGCCGCTTCCCCCTTTTGCAGGGTGTTGAGTAGGTCATTAGAAACGTCCTCCCTCGCAGCCGCTCCGGTAGATATACTGAGAAGACATGACGGATCATCGGCGAATGGATTGGTCCAGTCATTTTCCAGTAGATCACAGATAGCTGTGACGCCAGACTCATCACGTTTGATGCGAGAAGTAGACAAGTCAGGGTGCTTGGCGTGAGATGTGTCGCTGCCATTCACAAGGATAGTTTCTCGTAGTTGCCTCAGTGCAGTAGCCCGATTTTCTGCAGTTAGATAGTATCGTGACACAGCCCCTTGTCGAAGACTAAAACCTCGTGTTCCTCCAGCTGTTTGCGTATCTTTGTTTACTGTTTCTTCTGTTGTCTGATCAACAGCGATTCTGGCAAATGGATTCCCTGGTCTAAGCTGTACGGAGAAGTAGCCTTGATTGAAATGCCTGTACAACTCGGGGCATGTTTCGTGGAGTTGCGTCATCTGTGCATAGTACACTGGTAGATATCTAGCATAGTTCACCTTGTTCATTGCGAAACACCAAGGGATCACTCTTCTGACACAAGCCAAGTGAAGCATCCAGTCGCCTTCTCTATCCGCACGAATCAACCCCAGCAGGGTCTCTACCATATCAATATACATCATCCAGAAGCGAGCCAGGTCTCCATGTTTGGTTCGCAGAAAATGTAGGTATTTCGCGAACATGTCAAAGCTCTGTACACATGAATCATCATCGAGAGCAGCAGCGAGAGTCTCGTGGCAAACATCCTCCTTGATGCTGCGAATTTTGAGGTCAGTGCTTCGAATCTGGGGTTCCTTGTCAGGATGATTGCTTTCTATCCACACCTGGAAGCCCTTCCAAATTATGCGCATTAGTGCCTCGTACATCAACTTGTGGAGTCGCACAGCACGGTTGTATTGCTTGCCTTCCAGAACCCTGTTGATGGAACCTTCAGCGATTACTCCTGACTCAACAGCTACATCCCGAAGGCCTGCATCTCCAAACATTTTCCCAATGCTCGACATGAAGTTACAGATGGTATGGAAGTTCCCCATCATGAGCACGATTCTTCCATATCGATCGACATCTTTCCATGCAATTTCGGTCGCCTTAGCAAATAGTGCCTGGTCTAGCACCACCGGTATACGCTCAAGCTGAAGTGATGACATGATGTTCAGAGCTTCTCTGAGGATTTCTTGCACTGTTGCCATATCTGCGGCAGGCGCGTTTATAGTCGGCAGGTAGCCAACTACATCTTCCGTCACCTGAACACGATCTCTAGTCATGATGTTGAAACCAGTCCACGAACTGATTGTCTGGTCGCATGGTTCCAGCATGATAGAGTTGTATGTGGCGTGATAGGTCTATAATAGAGGTGGCGCCATCTAACATGTTCACTTTTAGTTCTTACGCCGCCACCCAGCCCCCCCCCCCCCCTTCAGAAATTAATCAGGTCACCGCAACAAATCTCAGACTGAGATATAGAATATAGAATATAGATATAGAATAGACTGACGTCACTTTCGGCACTGGGTTCTGTGGGTTGATTATCGGCGGGAAATTCCAACTGACATAGTTTCGGTTTGTGGAAAGTGCATGCCTTTTCATATATTTTTTGTGTAAACTCGTGGTGGATGATATGTTTTAGTTTTTGAGTTATTTTTATAGACAGATAAACGGTGTAGCACAATGCATAATTTGGAAAATCATACCAGTGTTGTTTCACTAAAAAAAGTACAAGTCTAATAATAAAATATTGAAAAATATATGATTTTTTTTCGATAATTGATTTTTATAAAAATTAATCTAAAACAAAATGCTTCATATTATTTTTTATTTAGACGGTACACATCGGACGTATATTTAGTCGTCAACCGCACATCGATAGCTTGTATAGAAGTCCAGATACACGTGCAACAATGTACCCCACCAAATGGGCATTTTCGAGCTGGGTGGTTTCAAAGATGGCGTCCATCCGGGCACTAAGCTACCGTTCTCAGATGTCCATCACACCTTTTCTGACACTTGAGACATTGGTCTAATGGAAAATCATAATGAGAATTACTCCCCCCGCCGGAGCATTCACTTCAAAATATGGCCGGTTGGCTCAAGGACTATGAGGGTAGCATCAATGAGAGGCAGATCTCCACTTGTGAATGAATATATATAGACCGACAGTAAATATATATATCACTTATTATGCGATTTCATACCATCAGTGGTGAACCACCATTAAGGTATCCATCCAGCTATTGTTGTACCTTAATGGGAGCGATAAGTACCGTCTGCCACACGGCACATTATCTCTGGTATCCACTCACTATATGGAATCGCCTGGATGCAGCCGGGAGCAACCAATCTAAATATAATTTCAGTTCTCCAGCTTTTCAATGAGCGCACGTAATGACGTCACCGCCATGTACGTACGCTCTGCCTGTCAATCTCTCGGAAGAACCATCCGACAGAGCATAATTTTGATCTTAGTTCAGATACTGTCATAAGTGTATGTAAAACTCAGCTACCGACCTGGTTTCGCCCTGTTGGGGCTCATCAGGGCAACGCAGTGAGTCCTGCATGCACTTATGACTGAAAACCTCTCGTGATTCATTCATGTGATTCTCATTCTGGGGTTATTTTTTATTTTATTTAACTTAATAATCGTTTTTAACTTAATTCATGCTTCCATGGGAACTGCTCGGAGACACGTTTTTTGAATGAAATGTTTTTAGCAAAGAACACTTTTTAGAATTTGGGACTGCTGTTCCTGTTAGTCAATTCTGCAGTTGGAATTTTGAGGATCGGTTCGGATTAAGAGATTGTGGAGCTTATCGCATTGTGGTTTTTCACCGTGTGCGGAAATAAAATAAAGGTATGAACACCGCCCGGGGAAGACCGTGGAGTTGTTTAGGGTTGGAGGGAGGAGTGGGAGGAGGTCTGGAGGGAGAGTTGTATGAGGGTGATGGGGGGAGGGAGGGTGGAGTGGGGGGGGAGGGAGGGTGGAGTGGGGGGGAGGGAGGGTGGAGTGGGGGTAGGACCAGTTGCAACTGCTAAACCAGAAAGCATCCGAAAATGCAAAGCCCGTCCGCCTCCGTTTGTATTTAGACGTCTTCTTCTTCTTCGAAATGCTTAAAATAACGAAAATAGTTCAAAACTAATATAAAAAGAAAATTCATGATTTTATGCAGCTTTGACCTTTGAGCTTTAGATCGAAAACACCAATCTGCTTCTAGCTTTTGATTGGTGAACAAATTAATCGACCCAATATGCAAATTATTAAAATTTCAGGTCAAATCGCATGAAAATTGATGATTGTATGTGACGCTGATCTTTGACCTTTTGACAAAATGATTAATTTGACTTGTCCATATTCTCATAATAAAGCTTTGGTGAAAATTTGATACTCAAATGGTAAAAAGTTACAGCCCTGACATGGGCACTGCAGACACACGGGGACGGGGACACACACACACACACACACACACACACACACACACACACACACACACACACACACACACACACGGACACTCGTGCACACACACACACACACACACACACACACACACACACACACACACACACGGGGACACACACACACACACACACACACACACACACACACACACACACACACACACACACACACACACACACACACACACACACACACACACACACACACACACACTCGTGCACACACACACACACACTTACACACACCATTTTGAAAGACTTATGGGAAGTTACGAGGGGTGGCAATTTGACATCTCACCCCGAGCGTCATCTTTCCTCAATACGCCATTGCTCTGCTCCAGTGTACCTGGATCTGTTTTTAAAAATTTCCCTCGAGATGATGAATCCAGATTGTGTATATCATATTCCCGTCAGGAAGCGACTAATTGTTACCTGGCAACGCCGGGTACCTTTGGTTGTGTATGTATGTATATATATATATATATAAGGATAGAATAAAATTGATAACTGGGACGAAATTTTTTACAAGTCGAACGTTTCAATCTCTCACTGGAGCCCATCATCTGATCCAGGATTAAAAAGCACATCCGGGTGCCTTTTACACACAATGTTGAGAGATTAATCATCCTGATTGTTAGCACCTGGGTTAACATCACTTTACCGATTAACTAATTCCCCTAATTCCTACTTTGTTGTGCAGCATTCTGCGTGGGTGTTTGTGATTAACAATGTTCAGTGTGTTTGCAGGTATTTAAGCTGATGATGTCATGATTGATGTTCCGGATGTAAATCGTTCTGTCTATTAATTGAATTGTCTGATAAAGCTTTGGTGAAAATTTGATACTCAAATGGTAAAAAGGTTACAGCCTTGACATGGGCACACCACACACACACACACACACCACACCACACACACACACACACACACACACACACACACACACACACACACACACACACACACACACACACACACACACACACACACACACACACACGTATAGAGTTGTTTTGCTTTACTTTTGAGAAAGGTCAGTGGATGCACGTTTGTGCGTGTTGCTGATCGAAACGTCGAGCAGTTGTTTGTTTGCTCATTAAAGGTGGAAGAACTAAAAATGGATTCATTTTATTTTAATCCCAACCGCAAGTCATTACTATATATATATAATAATACATTTAAATATATATATATATATATATATATATATATATATATATATATATATATATATATATATATATATATATATATATATATATATATATATATATATCTAATACTGTCTGTCTGTTCCATATATATATATATATATATAATACTGTCTGTCTGTTCCATATATATATATATATATATATATATAATACTGTCTGTCTGTTCCATATATATATATATATATATATAATACTGTCTGTCTGTTCCATATATATATATATATATAATACTGTCTGTCTGTTCCATATATATATATATATATATATATATCTATCTAATATTGTCTGTCTGTTCCATCCTGAAACATGGAAAAAAAACTCCTCGGAGAAACGATTATTAAGTAAAAGTTGCTTCAAATTAATCCAAACCCAGGAAGTCAGTGCAGGAATTGGTACTTTGGCCATGGTTCTGGCGATAGCTCACCTACACTTCGCAAAGGACACCATGGGATCCTAACTCCACTAACTAATGCCGGCAGACAGGATGCCAAGTTTATCGTGCATATTGATTAAAAAATTTTGAAATCCTTCCGGTGTATAGGCATCCGACCGCTGTCTCAATCTCTCTGGAATTTTTTTTTCTTTGCTGAAAATAAATATATATAACCTCTCATTTTTGAACTCTTTTAACCAGTACAAGAATAAAAGGCTTCCTTTTTTGTCATATATATATATATATATATAGTTGTATTTTCACCAGGTGCCTCTGCAAGTTTTATTTTATGAACAGGAATAATTTTTATTCCCCTACCGGTGTACACGGGAGGGGACTATAGGTTTGCACTCTGTCCCTCCATCTGTCAGTCTGTCAGTCCGTCATGCAAAGAACAGTTTTCCGGACTTTTTTTTTCTAAACTCTTAATGCTAATGATTTCAAACTTGGCCCATGGTTTCCTTATGATAAGTTACAGATCAAGGTCGAACTTCACGACGTTTCGATCATTTTTGACAAAGTTATGGCACTTTGAACTTTGGTAATTTCCCCAACAGTTTTCCAGACGACAGACTGCCGGTAGGGGACATGTATTGCAGCGCAATACTCAGAATGCTTGTTTTTAGAGTGGATCAGCTCGGTACACTCACCTTACCGCACGTCGCTGCAGAGGCACGGAGGACTTCTTTTAACTGAGGATAATGACCTGACCGAACTTGAGTTGCTGTGTTTTCATGTTTTAAACCAATTATAATACAAACATTTCTTTTTTACA
Source organism: Myxine glutinosa (assembly GCF_964187855.1). Classification (NCBI taxonomy): domain Eukaryota; kingdom Metazoa; phylum Chordata; class Myxini; order Myxiniformes; family Myxinidae; genus Myxine; species Myxine glutinosa. The sequence goes on from NC_136271.1 coordinate 11,128,614, forward strand.
AATTTATTTGTAATAAGGGACAAATTCACTTTCGGACCTTTGGGTCTAATGGGTCTTTTGGGTCTTCGAGGTCTTTCGGGGTCTTGGTGGTCTTAAGGGTCTTGGGAATCTTGTAGGGTCTTCAATGGTCTAAGGGGTCTCAGCAGTCTAAAGGGTCGGAAGGTACATTCCAATATTACCTAAATAATAGACATATAGCCACACGGCTTCACGGAGGGACGGACAGACGCACGCTGAGACAGACCTCCTTTTGTACTATAGATCATCACACCAAAGTTAACCTGATCATGAATACTTAACTTTTGAGGCTTTTAATTTGGATTTACTTTGCGTAACAAGAAACCAAAGCTATACGAAGCTGCATTTCACTTGCGAAGTCGTTAACCTATAACAACATCCATTTTCCTCATCAACATTTCACATCATCTTTCGTATTATTGTGGTGTCCTTCTCATTTCAGATGTCTAATGTTGTGAAAAAAGGACAAAATATTTTACAATATATTTCTTGTATATAGATTCAATAACCGCATGGTGTCCTTGCTTGTTTTACTTCCTCAACATTATAACTAATCCCATTCTCGATTTTGGTATCCGAGTGATAATCATAATCTTACAGCACCACACTATTCATAATAAAGTTTCACTTCACTGATATTGAATTATGTATTTCTTCATATACTGACATATACATGTACCACCCATAATTATCTCATTAATTATATATCCTTTGCCACCTCCACTATACCAATCAATGCACAACAATAAATTATTTATTTATATAAACTTTACCATCTGCACTACCAACACACAACTTTGAATTCTTTATTTATATACACTACCATCTTTACTACCAACATACCATCATCATCATATACCTAGCTCTGTAAAGAGCACCTGTTCTGTCGAAGAAGTTTCTCGGCTCGGGTTACAATCCTTGACTTGGTCCCCACTCTGACACAGGAAGTCAGTGCAGGAAGTTAGTGCAGGAATTTGTAATTTGGCCATGGTTCCGGGGATAGCTTGTCTACACTTCGCAATGGACACCCTGGGATCATTAACGTCCACCAAGTAATGCCGACAGACAGGATGCCCAGTTTAATGTCCATCCGAGGGACGGCACACACATTGATGAATCACCCTGCCTGGGACACACCAAGATGGCAGTTTGTAGCTGGGTTGCGATTCGACTTCAGGTTGAATGACTCAGAAGCGTATGTGTGTCCCTCGAAGCTCTCCTGCCAGTCCTATGGGCTCACCACCTTGAATTGTTTATTTATTTATCTGCACAATTACCACTGACAAACACATTAATTTATTTATTTAAGTGTAAAATTTCCACTTCCCATTTTTAATATGCGATTGGGGGCTGTGTCCTCATCGAGGACTTGCATCCTTGTTTTATTTATACAGCCATACTTCAGCCCACTGTTAATAAAAATAGGAACAATACCTCTGGGCGATCGCCTGGTACAATAAAGCAGTATACTACACCGGCTAAAGGTATTTTAAACAGTATCACGGTATTTTAGACCAATTTCAATGGTTATTAGGAGACAGGGCAGCATATAGAATCATACTAACATAATCATAAAACTTTGAACAAACAAACAAAAAAATACCTATTTTGGGGGGTAACCCCCCCGCCATAACCCCATATACCTCCGAAGACCCCATTTTTTCTAATGCCTTGAACAAACATTGGTACATCATGGGTGATTCATGTTGTGGTGAAGTTTCATCGAAATTACATGTGTAGTTTCTGAGAAGAAAGCAAATACCTATTTTGGGGGGCAACCCCCCCCCTTCCTCATATTAGTTCTACCCCCAAATCTACCCCCAATGGGGCAGATTTTTTAAAATGCCGTGAACACACTTTGGTACATCACGGGTGGTGAAGGTTGTGATCAAGTTTCATTAAAATCGTGTGTGTAGTTTCAGAGAAGAACAAATACCTATTTTGGGGTCAAACCTGGACCCACGTTGACCCCCGGTAGACCCCCTTGGGCCCAGATTGTTTTAATGCCATGAACAAACTTGAGTTGCTACATACCAAATATAATTTGTGCGAAGTTTGGTCACAATCCCATCAGCGGTTTCGGAGAAGAAGTTGCAAGTGTTTACGGACTGATGGACGGACGGACGGCCGGACGGACGACATGACATCCCATAATCTCCCTGGAACTACATTCTATGCGAGATAAAAATGATAGCTGAACAATGATGATGAGAGTAATAAAACAGTAAAATAAAAGGATTATTGAAGCCGACGTTAAAAACAGAGAAACACACGATAACCTGTTTATTTGTAAACACTGTGTAACCCTCAAAAATGGGCTCTAATGAGTCCATAAACTTTTCAGAACTTCCTTTAATGATCTTGTCATTGTAATGTTATAAAGATTTACAATTGTTCCAATGGAGTGACATTATAAACATCATTTAGCGCTGAAAATGGAATCATTACTCATACGAAAGGGTCCTGCGTTTTGACAGTACCTCTCGTAACTATGCGATTCATTTGGTCTGTTGTCAAGATTCCTTTGTTTGATAGTTTTGAATTCAAGTGAAATACTTTCCTTTCACCAAGTACATTATTCCATGTGAACAAACAATTAGTGCAAATCCATGAGGGTTTTGTCTTGCATATACCTAGCAAGTATGACGTCTTTATACCTTCCCAGATCCCCCAGAGATCATATACCTGCACAACGCGACTCTCTACCACAACTGGTGCCTCCCATTCGGCGTGCGAGGGAATCCACGTCCGGTGCTGTCCTGGCATCTCCGGAATCGACTTTTCAATGAGACGCCATACATCGGGACCCGGGTGCACGAGGATGGGCCCAACGCGCTCTATGGATGTCTGCTCTTCGACCTGCCGACAAATCACAACAACGGCAACTACACCCTGGTCGTTCGCAATTCCCTGGGCATGACCTCACGCTCTGTGTTTGCGTATTTCATGGCTGCACCAGGTGCGTTCTCCACCTACACTCATCCTTGACTTATATCGCACTTCCAGCGTTGACCTCTTGTCTACATCTTTGTCATATTTTAGCATAAACTCATATCTTACAGTTTTCGAAACCCATAGTATTACTGTGATTTGTGGCTAAGATCACATTCATCAATCATCATAATGTAGTTGAAATAAATACTAGAATTTTGCTTTCTTTGAGTTAATGCAAGATTTATTTTAAGCGCTTCTTATTACCACACAAACAAACATTCAAGAGCACAATGAAAAATTGACTCTCGTGTTGGAATATTTATCAACTGTTAAGGGATGCAGTAGTTTTTGTCCATACAATGTTGAGTGAGTTTCATGGAGTAGCTCAGAATGGACCAGGAGGTAACATAATGAAGAGGAGTGGGGACAAACCAACAGCGGAGGAACAAAATAGAGGAAGATGCACACAAGGGGTGAATAAGATGGATACAAGCACAAACTCTCAATCACAGAAGTGGAAGGAAAAACTGGAAAGAGGTGAACTTGGGGAGAGCTAATGGGGTGGAAGAAAATCATGGTTCTGGACGAGGGATGACCTGAGATGGTGGTCAACGGCCGTCTTGAAGCCCTGCAGGAAGCATTAGATTGAAGAGATTGAAGAAGTTACATGTGTGGAAAAACAAGAGGTGTGAATGAGTGTAGCTGAGCAGCGAGTCTGAATTTTGGGACTTTCACCAGTATGACAGGGCCCAGTAGTTAAACCACTCACATTTTGCCACGCATATACAGGAGAAAATTGCTAGGAATCACCCCACCATCGTTGGATGGGGGTGGTGGTGGTGTGTGGGTATTTCATGCCCACAACCTGACTGGGTATACTGAATAGGTCTACAAAATTTGGTTTTGATTGGCCAAGCCATTTTTGGTTAGAAAAGTTTCAGACATTCATTAATAAATAAATAAATACCGACATATCCAGGGATCTGCCAAATTGTATAATTTTTGAAGATATGACTAGTTGAGTTGATATGATTTAACTAACGTTTTGGAAAGCTTTTGATAAGTTTCTACATCGAAGGTTACAAGCAAAAATAATCTTACTATAATTCACCAAATGTCTGTCCGTCTGTCCGTCTGTCTGTCTGTCTGTTCCCAGGTACCGCAAAAACGGCTGAACCGATCGCAACAAAATTTTGAGTGGGTAATCCTGGAATAATATTCCAAACATGATGGAATAATATTTAGCGATATGAACAGTGATGTGGCTTTTATTGAAATTCCACAAATACTGTTTAGATTTTGATGATTTGCGTGTGATATGATTTGAATGAATATGAATGAATGATCGTTTTAAGGCCATTTTCCCCGCTAGAGCAGGGGTTAGCCTTGCGGGCCCCATGACAATCATGGTTCAACGTTTGAGGCAATGTTTTTATGGCCGGATGCCCTTCCTGACACCAACCCTTGGTTGCCTCTTACGATGCGCAGGGATACGGTGTACCTATTCTAAACCGGGGTACACACCAGGATCATTCATCCCAGCAAGCTGGTACTCAATTTGCCGACCTCGGAAGGATGACAGGCTGAGTCAACCCCCCTGGCGTTAATTCAGCGATCAACCGGGATTCGAACCCAGGATCCTAGGATCCCAAGCCGGCACACTAATCGCTGACCCAACACCAGGCTCTGTGCGTGTGATATGATTTAACGGATGTTTATATAAATCGTTTAAAACAAAAAAAGCCTTCAAATTCCGATATTTTGCCTTTTCATTTGGGCCTCCCAATTGAAGACCCGCCTGTAGGGCGGGTACCGTTGCTAATTATATAAATATATGGACTATGTCTGTCTGTCCTGTATCTCTCCTGTATCTGTCCTGTATCTGTCCTGTATCTGTCCTGTATCTGTCCTGTATGTGTCCTGTATGTGTCCTGCATCTGTCCCGTATCTGTCCTGTATCTGTCCCGTATTTGTCCCGTATGTGTCCCATATGTGTCCTGTGTCTGTCCTGTGTCTGTCCCGTATCTGTCCTGCATCTGTCCCGTATCTGTCCTGTATCTGTCCCGTATCTGTCCTGTATGTGTCCTGTATCTGTCCTGTATCTGTCCTGCATCTGTCCCGTATCTGTCCTGTATCTGTCCCGTATGTGTCCCGTATGTGTCCCGTATGTGTCCCGTATCTGTCCCGTGTCTGTCCCGTGTCTGTCCCGTATCTGTCCTGCATCTGTGCCGCATCTGTCCCGTATCTGTCCTGTATGTGTCCTGTATCTGTCCTGTATCTGTCCCGTATCTGTCCCGTATGTGTCCCGTATCTGTCCTGTATCTGTCCCGCATCTGTCCCGCATCTGTCCCGTATCTGTCCCGTATCTGTCCCGTATCTGTCCCATATGTGTCCCATATGTGTCCGGTATCTGTCCTGTGTCTGTCACGTGTCTGTCCCGCATATGTCCCATATCTGTCCCGTATCTGTCCCGTATCTGTCCCGTATCTGTCCGGTATCTGTCCTGTGTCTGTCCGGTATCTGTCCTGCATCTGTCCTGTATCTGTCCTGTATGTGTCCTGTATCTGTCCTCTATCTGTCCCGTATATGTCCCGTATCTGTCCTGTATCTGTCCCGTATGTGTCCGGTATCTGTCCTGTGTCTGTCCCGTATCTGTCCTGCATCTGTCCCGTATCTGTCCTGTATCTGTCCCGTATCTGTCCTGTATGTGTCCCGTATCTGTCCTGTATCTGTCCTGTATCTGTCCTGTATCTGTCCTGCATCTGTCCTGTATGTGTCCTGTATGTGTCCTGTATGTGTCCTGTATCTGTCCTGTATCTGTCCCGTATCTGTCCCGTATCTGTCTCGTATCTGTCTCGTATCTGTCCCGTATGTGTCCCGTATCTGTCCCGCATCTGTCCCGTATGTGTCCCGTATGCGTCCCGTGTCTGTCCCGTATCTGTCCCGTATCTGTCCCGTATCTGTCCCGCATCTGTCCTGTATCTGTCCTCCCTCACCGTTTCATAGATCATATCTACATTTGTGGCCATACTTAACAGTCTTGAAATTCTCCTTGTTGACTAGACGAGGTTGAAAAACAAAGAAAGTTGTAAGGCCATCTTTTGTGTGCAAGTCGGTAAAATATGATTCCAAATTCCTGCTCTAACCAGCAGCAAGTTGCGTTGCGTCGTGGGGATCTCACAGCCACGTCCTCGGCCAATGACGCCTCCCTGCAGCCTTGTGCTGCATATGAACGAAGAACCCTCAACTACCAGTCTTTGTGGACACCAGGCCTAAATGTTGATGCTATTTCTCTATTAGTGACACAATGTATTTCGTGGATTAGTTTGTTTACCAAATTGTGCCAGGAATAAATTAATATGACGTTTTAAGATTCCATCTTTCTGCACAGAGTTACAGTTATATGTGGGGTCCTAAAAGACCCCACGAGTTTTGGTACTGAGTATGTCTGCTCGGCCAGTCCACTCAATGGGGACATCAACAGGAAGATCGTTGCTGATTTTAGCTCCTCTTTCTTTTCCACTTATCACTTTAATTTGCATTTCCTTGAGCATACTCAGCGGGAGGTCTTTTCTGACCGGACCCCAAATTTATTTTCCACTCATTATTTATTACCTACTTTGTTTTGGCATCTCCTCTTTCCCATCATCCTCTCTGGGTGTATGTAAATACCAGCCGACCGCCCGAGACATCATTACTTTGGACTATTTTGTGGAGGAAAGTTTATCCTTTTTATCCTCATGGTTTTACAATATTCAGCACTGTGATGGAAAACTTTGAAGAGGAAAATGTAGAAGAGAATCATCAACTTATCTTTGTGTTGGGGATACATTGAAATGGTATCAATACTGTTCTTGGTCACACTTGGCCTGGGCGATGCTGATGTTTTTACGAGTCCATTGCGCAACCACTGATGCTCACGTAACTTGACCACCTGGAGGCGAAAGCTGACGATTGGGGGGCCCGAGGGGGTACACACTCACACAAACACATCATATGAATGGGTATTTTTGGCCTCGGTATTTTTGCCCTCGGTATTTTTGGCCTAAACTAGGCCTCGTCCACCACTCAACCCATCCCATGCTTATCTATTTCATTTAAAGTTTTTCCTTTGTTTACAATGGGTGGAAGAGGGGATGAAAATGCAGATCGACCTCGATGGGGGTGGGGATGGGGGGATGAGTGTTGTGTATGACTATGGTGTTTGTCGCCCTGAGGGCAGCATGTTTGTGATCTGCCCTGGGGGCAGTGCTTTTTGTACTCGTGTTTCGCCATCTTGATAAAAGCTCCTGCATGCGGTCTGAGTTGGAGTTCGGATGTGGTGATTTTACCGGTGCAAATAGTCCCCCTCCTCCTCAGGCACAGGCTCGAGATCTTCAACGGAAGACCGTGACGATGGGGCAGGAGAACTGGCAACTGAGATGGGACGAAGTTTTCTCACCATTCGCGTGAAAGGCGAGAGAGAGAATGGTGTTGCGTGCATCTTGTTTTTTTTACTGAGACTATTGTGTAATGAATAAATCATGAATTCCATCGTGACGGAATCACCATGTGCGCTCTAATTTTGAACATATAAGGTAATTATCTTGAATGCTAAGAAGAGCAGAGAGAATTCAATTATATGTATTGAACCAGAACTGTCACATGGCTACAGACGAGTACTACTCACAGTGAGGCTTACCCGGTTAACAAAATTTGTTACCCAGAATAGTCTTGTGACGGAATCACACTATGTGGACGTGGTAAACAGACTAATGAGATTTGATATAAAAACTCTACTCTGTTAGTGAACACAAGGTCTAGAAAAAAAAATTCTGACGTCAACAATAGTACTGCTTTCCTATCGCAGTCTTATTGGTAATGCAATGCAGAAACTGCAAACTATAGGTGGCAGACCAGGTAATGTGACGGAATCACAAGTGCGCTTGTGACATGTTAACACAGCTGAAATGACAAAGTATCCAAAATAGGATACCATAATAGGATACCATAATAGGATACCATAATCTCCACCACCATAATTACAACCACTAGCACCATAATCTCTACCACCATAATCCACACCACCACCATTGCCATAATCCCCACCACCATAATCCCCACCACCACCATAATCCCCACCACCACCATAATCCTCACCACCATAATCCCCACCACCACCATAATCCCCACCACCATAATCCACACCACCACCATTGCCATAATCCCCACCACCACCATAATCCCCACCACCATAATCCACATCTCCATAAGTTAGCGTTTCTTTTTGTTTACCAAAACCTACGAGATATATGGCACAATAAAATCAGCACAAGGAGTATAAATTAATGGATTAATTTTTTTACACGTGGGTGACGATTTTCATGGAATTCATGAAATGAGTCCTTCATGTCGATATCTTACTAAATCAATGGAAATATGTCTCAAAATCTTCAGTTTACGATATCACACACACCACCCTTTCCGTTATCGAATGTGCCGATGTATCGGCAGTTTGAAAAATGTAGTATCGTGTTGACTGTAATTTTTCAATATCGTATCGAGCCGACGATATAATAGCGGGGGAGGAACATGTCATAAAACGCAAGAATCGTGCACTTTGTGACACCTTTTTGAAATTTGGCATGATCATAGGGCAGGTCATGAAATTTTCAAAAACCCCTGGCTACAAGTTGGCACACCCCTCTGATGGCCGGTAGCTGCAAAATTCAAAATGGCCGCCAATAGGTACGAAACGGACAATATCTCAGCTTCTACTGATCATATATCTAAATGTAATACCACTTTTTCCATGTTTTCGAGTACAGATAATCCATTTTTAAATAGTATTTTTGGATTTGAGTTAATTTAAAGGTTACAGAGGAATTATCAATAATAGACTAAACCGCCTCTCACCTCCAGGAGGACACGTCAGGCATACCTTCTTACATTGGCTTGGCTTGAAATACTGAGAAGACATGCCAATGCAAGTGCTGTCAACAACCTGGACCCCATGAGTCATTTGAAATGTGGGAGCAAAGGCTTCTTTCGATCTCTCCAACAGCATGTTATTGGGGTAAAATTGTCCGGGATTTTCTCTTGACAATGTGCCGATTTGTTCGCAAGCAGCGTCTTGGAAACTGGCCTGGTACACTGGATGCTATTGATGATCTGTGTCCATACTTCTTCGCTTAAGATCACACAAATTATTCTCTTTGGGTCCCCGTATTTCTGAGGGATATGGCTCAACTTCCTCATCGCCATCCAGCTGTCCATGATAAATTCATGGAGGGCCACTTTGTGGTCCAGCGAAGTGAGAAGAAGTTCAGTCTCATGGGTTTGGACCAAAGCCAGGAGCACAGTGACCTTTTAATTGACCTCAAATCCTAAAATGAATCCTAAACCGAACTCTCTTATCTGTCTACCTCTTCCAAATCCTGGTGGCGTCTGGTCAAATCTGTTTCTGGTGTTTGTTCCCCCTCCATCCCCTCCCTCACCTCAAACGGCCACACGGCTGACTCCGCATGTGAAAAAGCTGAATGCCTCAACTCTGTGTTTGCCTCTAAATCTTGTGTCCCAAACCCATCCCTCTCTGTACCCACCATACCCAGTCATACCCAGCTGCTCCTGGACTCTGTGTCCTTTCCTCCTGACAAGGTGGAAAGGTTTCTGTCAACCCTCGACTCTGATTCTGCAACTGCACCTGACGGCATCAGCCCACGGGTCCTAAAATCCTGTTCTTCCACTCTTTCACTCCCTCTCTCTGTTCTCTTCACCCTCTCTTTTGCTCAAGGTCATCTGCCATCTGCTTGGAAATCTGCCAACATCACCGCTTTGCACAAAAAAGTTGCAAAAACAGATCCCAGTAACTACAGACCAATCAGCCTTCTCCCATTTATCAGCAAAGTCATGGAATCCATCATTGCTTCAGATATGAAATCTTTCCTCTTCTCCAATGGCTTGATCTCTGACCATCAATTTGGTTTCAGACCTGGTCACTCTACTCTGGACATGCTGCTTCTGCTTTCTCAACAATGGATGGAGGTCCTCAATGCCAAACAGGAAATTAGAGCTGTCTCCCTTGACATATCACGTGCCTTCGATACGGTCTGGCACCCCGCTCTGCTCACCAAGCTCTCCTCTTTTGGTATCCATGGAAATCTCCACGCATGGCTGGCGGACTTCCTCTTTAGTCGTAGTCAACGTGTGGCCCTGAATGGGTTTCTCTCATCTCCTCTTCCTGTTCAGGCTGGAGTTCCCCAAGGCAGTGTTCTGGGCCCTGTGCTTTTTCTGGTCTTCATCAATGATCTCTCTGACTCTCTTGAAAATCCTCTCTATCTCTTTGCTGATGACTCTACTCGCTGTCGCTCCATTCTTCATCCCTCAGATCGGCAGTCTGCAGCCTCCTCACTCTCTGCAGACCTGGACAAAATCACAGACTGGGCAAACAAGTGGAACATGTCTTTCAATCCTGAAAAATCTCACACTCTTACGATGTCTCTCCGAAAAGACTGACTGGACAACCCTCCCATCCACTTTCTGAATAATCCTCTCCAAGAAGTTCTGTAACTCAAGCTTTTGGGTCTCACTATCTGCCATAATCTTTCCTGGGAAAACCACATTTCAAATCTGGCCTCCAAAGCCAGTCACTGACTGGGCATCCTCCGTCGTGCGAAGTCCTTCCTTGGCACACCTGAGCTCCTCACCACATACAAGGCTTTCATCCGCAGCTCAATGGAATACTACTCTCCCCTCTGGGCTGGTGCTCCTGCCTCACACCTAGCTCGTCTTCACGCTGTTGAAACCAAAGCATTCAGAATCATTGGAATCTCCCGCGATGAAGCTAACTCCAAGGGCCTCTCACTCACTCACCGCAGGCAGGTTGGTGGTCTTTCCGTCTTCTACCGACTCCTCTCTGGCCTTGCCCCCCCAGCTCTCTCTGGGCTCTGTCCCGCAAATATTCCTACAGGTCGCACAAGATCTGCCTGCAACCCTCTTATGGTTAAACTGCCAAAATCAAGACTCTCTGCTCACCTTCACTCCTTCATTCCTCTTTTCTCCTGCCTCTGGAACAAACTCCCTCACTCTCTTCAATCCCACTCCACCCTCCAGGTCTTTAAAACAGCTGTTCACCACCATCTCTTATCTTCCCCCATCCAAAACCTTGATCTTTTCTACCCCCGCTAATTTCACCACAATTCCACTTTTTTGAAATACCAACTTCTGTCCTGGAAGTCTTTGGTGTCCTTGTGTTTTATACTTCTCCCACCCCCCCCCCCCTTCCCATGCCTCCTCCCCCCAAGCCCTCTCCCTCCCACACATCTCCCTGCTCTCAAATGTTGTGTTTGTGTGCTTCCCCTTCTCTCCCCATCTTGTCTTCCGCTCCCTCTTTTTATATATTTTGTTTGTCTGGTTGATTTGTTTGTGAAGTAAATGTCAGCTCTTTCACGAGCCTCGATTCAGTACACAAAAAAAAAAAAAAAAAAAAAAATTTTAAAATGGATTATCTGTACTCGAAAACATGGAAAAAGTGGTATTACACTTAGATATACGATCATTTGAAGCTGAGATATTGTCCGTTTCGTACCTATTGGCGGCCATTTTGAAGTTTTCAGCTACCGGGGGGGGGGGGGGGGGGGGGTGCGCCAACTTGTAGCCAGTGGTTTTTGAAAATCCCGTGCCCGGCCCAAACCACGTGCCAAATTTCAAAAAGGTGTAACAAAGTGCACGATTCCGACATGTTCCTCCCCCGCTATATCGAGATATCGCCCAGCCATAGTTCACACGAACCCATTGTGATAGGACTTGGGACTTGCACCTCCACTGCTTTACTTGCATGTTACCATTCCTGCTGAGATACGACCATTTCAGATACGGTAGATGGGGTCTTGTATATATGGCAGAGATGAACATGTTACTCATGTCTACTATCAGAAGTATCGGCAGAGTTCCGGCAGGAGAACTGTGTCAAAAAACGATCTGCTCGTAAATTCAACGAGTGATCTGCTGCTTCCTCCTCTTCCTCCTCATTAAATGCTCCCACATTTGAGACACTGTTGGACGTGGTACATCACAGCAGCGAAAGAAACACAAACACTGTCCTGAAAGCAGACAGGGATGCTCTGCAACGTCTTGTAGTATCTTATGCATCTGGTCGTAATATTGACATTGACCGCAAACTAACACCCGCAGCACATGCTCTTGTGTAGATGAATGGCAGCCTGAGAACGAGGTACCAATACATGTTGGCTGACATACTGATTTTAGACATCAAAGGCTCTGCAACACTTGATCTTCATGGTTAGTATAAATATCTGGTGATATATGGACAAGCAGGCGTTGGCTTCATCGACAAACAAAGTGGTTCAAAGATATTTGGTGATTTAGGAGACGTTTTCATAACGTCTATCTTACAGTCGGGCTCGTCATACAGGTGCATATATGTTGTATGTATATATATATATATATACATATATATATATATGAATCTATCGAAGCAGACACATGGCAAAGGCGAAGAAATATCACACGACCAATTTGACGTGCGATTGAAGGATGAGATGTTCCACTTCCAAATTCCTGGTTCGGCTCTGTTGACTTATCCGAAAACAAGGTAGACCTTGCCCAATTCCTGTCAGAAGAGCCACTGGCAAATGCACCGGGTGACAAGGAAATTGTCGCCGCCGGTAGATTTGCAGATGAACAGGAAGTCAAGTCTGCTCATGAAGCCACTAACCTCACCACAGTTAGGGCAACACATGAGGAAGCGGCTTCACTGCTTGTTTATACGCCATCAATGTCAATTTTGATACAGTGGTTGTATCAGCACAGGATACAGATGTCCTTTTTCTGGAATCACATTTCAGCCGTGTGAATTGTGACCACCTCTGGATGATGATCGGAACCGCAAATGAGAGAAAATATATACCCATTGATGTTGTCGCTCACAAGCCACAGAAAATGCACAACTTTTTTTTGTTTGTTTTTGTTTACAAGATCAAGGCTCGTGTAAGAGCTAACATCAATCACAAAAAAAAACAAAAACGGACACACAAAACATACAATAAAGGGAGCGGGAGACAAGATGGGGAGAGCGAAGGAAGCACACACGTACAACAGCAGAGAACAGGGACATCGGAAGATCTGTGGGAGGGAGAGGGCTTGGGGGGGGGGGGGGGGAAGAGGCATGGAAAGGGGGGAGGGGGTGGGAGAGGTATAAAACGTATGGACACTGCTAGGACTTCCAGGAAAGAAGTCGGTATTTCAAAAAAAATGGATCTGTGGCGAATTTGGGGGTGGGGGGGGGGGTAGAAGAGATCAAGGTTTTGTATGGGTGAAGATAAGAGATGGCGGTGAACAGAACAGCTGAACAATTTCACCATAAGAGGGTTGCTGGCAGATCTTGTGCGACCTGCAGGAATATTTGGGGGACAGAGCACAGATAGAGCTGGGGCAGCTAGGCCGAATAGGAGTCGGTAGAAGACAGAAAGACCACCTACCTGCCTGCGGTGAGTGAGTGAAATGCCCTCGGAGTCAGCCTCATCGCGGGAGATTCCAATGATTCTGAAAGCTTTGGTTTCAACACCTTGAAGACGAGCTAGGTGTGAGGAAGAGCACCAGCCCAGAGGGGAGAAAATATTCCATTGAGCTGCGGATGAAAGCCTTGTATGTGGTGAGGAGCTCAGGTGTGCCAAGGAAGGACTTCGCACGACGGAGGATGCCCAGTCAGCGACTCGCTTTGGAGGCCAGCTTGGAGATGTGGTTTTCCCAGGAAAGATCATGGCAGATAGTGAGACCCAAAAACTTGAGTGACAGAACTTCTTGGAGAGGATTGTTCAGAAAGTAGATGGGAGAGTTGTCCATTCTGTCTTTTCTGAGAGACATAGACATAGGTTGAGTGTGAGATTTGTCAGGATTGAAAGACATGTTCCACATGTTTGACCAGTCTGTGATTTTATCCAGGTCTGCAGAGAGTGAGGAGACTGCAGACTGCCGATCTGAGGGATGAGGAATGGAGCGGCAGAGAGTGGAGTCATCAGCAAAGAGATAGAGATGATTTTCCAGAGAGTCAGAAGATCATTGATGAAGACCAGAAAAAGCACAGGGCCCAGAACACTGCCTTGGGGAACTCCAGCCTGAACAGGGAGAGGAGATGAGAGAAACCCTTTCAGGGCCACACGGTGACTACGACCAGAGAGGAAGTCCGCAATCAATGCGTGGAGATTTCCATGGATACCATAGGAAGAGGGTTTTGTAAGCAGAGCGGGGTACGGGTTTGATACGGGGTGCCAGACCGTATCAAATGCATGTGATATATCATGGAGACAGCTCTGATTTCATGTTTGGCATTGAGGACCTCCATCCATTGTTAAGAAAGCAGAAGCAGCATGTCCAGAGTTGAATGACCTGGTCTGAATCCAAAATGATGATCAGAGATCAAGCCATTAGGGAAGAGGAAGGATTTGATATCTGAAGCAATGATGGATTCCAGGACTTTGCTGATAATTGGAAGAAGGCTCATTGGTCTGTAGTTGCAAGGATCTGTTTTTGCACCTTTTTGTGTAAAGCGGTCATGTTTGCTGATTTCCAAGCTGATGGCAGATGACGTTGAGCAAAAGAGAGGGCGAAGAGAACAGAGAGAGGGTGTGAAAGAGCGGCAGAGCAGGATTTTAGGACCCGTGGGCTGATGCCGTCTGGTCCAGTTGCAGAATCAGAGTCGAGGATTGACAGAAACCTTGTCAGGAGAGAAGGACACAGAGTCCAGGAGCAGCTGGGTCCGACTGGGTACGGTGGGTACAGAGAGGGACGGGTTTGGGAAACGAGATTTTAAGGCAAACACAGAGTTGAGGCAATCCGCTTTTTCACGTGTGGAGTCAAATGTGTAGCCGTTTCAGGTAAGGGAGGGGATGGAAGGAGAACAAACACCAGAAACAGATTTGACCAGACGCCACCAGGATTTGCAAGAGGGAGACAGGTTTGAGAGTTCAGTCTTGAGAGTAGAGAGATATTCTTTCCTGGCTCTCCTGAGGGTGGAGACACACTTGTTCCGGGCTTTGTGAAAGGAAATGAGATTTCCTTCCGTTGGATTTGCCTTCCAGGAGGCGAAGGCAAGTTGTTTCAGGGCAACTGCCTCACCACAAGGTTCCATGTACCATGGGCGGAAGGACGGGTATGACAACTGAAGACGGGATTGGATAAATCTGTGCATGAGAGAGAGCAATTTACTTTGGAAGAATTCCCAGGATGAGTTGATGTCAGAGGCAGTAGTGATGGGAGACCAGTCCAGATGATTGATGGTTGCTTGAAAACCGTGCCAGTCAGCCTGAGTGAAATGCCAGACTCGCCGACGCTGAGGAGGCTCTCTGAGAATGGCCAGAGAGATGTCCACTTTAACAAGCACATGATCAGATGAGCCGATTGGAGCAGAAGAAGAGCAGCAGACATTTGCAGGGAAGTTTGTCATAATCAAGTCTCGAAGAGAAGATGCTCCGTTGACAGTGATCCGGGTCGGGAAATTGAAAGAGTTCTTCTTCTCATAGATACAGAAAACGCACTAATTCTTGACATCGCTGCAGAAAATGCACTACTTCTTCACATAGCTACAGAAAACTCACTACTTCTTCTCATAGCTACAGGAAACGCACTACTTCTTGACATGGCTACAGAAAAATGCACTACTTCTTGTCATAGCTAAGGAAAATGCACTATTTCTTGTCATAGCTACAGAAAATGCACTATTTCTTGTCATAGCTACAGAAAATGCACTATTTCTTGTCATAGCTAAGGAAAATGCACTATTTCTTGTCATAGCTACAGAAAATGCACTATTTCTTGTCATAGCTACAGAAAATGCACTACTTCTTGTCATAGCTACAGAAAATGCACTACTTCTTGACATGGCTACAGAAAATGCACTACTTCTTGACATGGCCACAGAAAATGCACTACTTCTTCACATAGCTGCAGAAAATGCCATACTTCTTCACATAGCTACAGAAAATGCACTACTTCTTCACATAGCTACAGAAAATGCACTACTTCTTCACATAGCTACAGAAAATGCACTACTTCTGCACATGGCCACAGAAAATGCACTACTTCTTCACATGGCGACAGAAAATGCACTACTTCATCACATAGCTACAGAAAATGCACTACTTCTTCACATCGCTACAGAAAACGCACGACTTCTTGACATGGCTACAGAAAATGCACTACTTCTTGTCATAGCTACAGAAAATGCAGTATTTCTTGTCATAGCTACAGAAAACGCGATACTTCTTGACATGGCTACAGAAAATGCACTACTTCTTCAGATAGCTGCAGAAAATGCCATACTTCTTCACATAGCTACAGAAAATGCAATACTTCTTGACATGGCCACAGAAAATGCCCTACTTCTTCACATAGCCACAGGAAACGCACTATTTCTTCACATAGCTACAGAAAATGCCCTTCTTCTTCACATAGCTACAGAAAATGCACTACTTCTTCACATAGCTACAGAAAATGCACTACTTCTTCACATAGCTACAGGAAATGCACTACTTCTTCACATAGCTACAGAAAATGCCCTTCTTCTTCACATAGCTACAGAAAATGCACTACTTCATCACATAGCTACAGAAAATGCACTACTTCTTCACATCGCTACAGAAAACGCACGACTTCTTCACAGAGCCACAGAAAACGCACTACTTCTTGACATGGCTACAGAAAATGCACTACTTCTTGACAAGGCTACAGAAAATGCACTACTTCTTGACATGGCTATAGAAAATGCACTACTTCTTGTGATAGCTACAGAAAATGCACTACTTCTTCACATAGCTACAGAAAATGCACTACTTCTTCACATAGCTACAGAAAATGCACGACTCCTTGTCATAGCTACAGAAAATGCACTATTTCTTGTCATAGCTACAGAAAACGCTATACTTCTTGACATGGCTACAGAAAATGCATTATTTCTACACATAGCTACAGAAAACGGACTACTTCTTGTCATAACATCAGAAAATGCACTATTTCTTGTCATAGCTACAGAAAACGCACTACTTCTTGACATGGCTACATAAAATGCACCGCTCCTTCACATAGCTACAGAAAACGCACTACTTGTTGTCATAGCTTCAGAAAATGCACTATTTCTTGTCATTGCTACAGAAAATGCACCACTTCTTGTCATAGCAACAGAAAATGCACTACTTCTTGACATGGCTCCATAAAATTCGCCGCTCCTTCACATAGCTACAGAAAACGCACTACTTCTTCTCATAGCTACAGGAAATGCACTACTTGTTGTCATAGCTACAGAAAATGCACTATTTCTTGTCATAGCTACAGAAAACGCACCACTTCTTGTCATAGCGACAGAAAATGCACTACTTCTTGACATGGCTACAGAAAATGCACTACTTCTTGACATGGCTACAGAAAATGCACTACTTCTTGTCATAGCTTCAGAAAATGCACTACTTCTTGACATGGCTACAGAAAATGCACTACTTCTTGTCATAGCGACAGAAAATGCACTACTTCTTGACATGGCTACAGAAAATGCACTACTTCTTGACATGGCTACAGAAAATGCACTACTTCTTGTCATAGCTTCAGAAAATGCACTACTTCTTCACATAGGTACAGAAAATGCACTACTTCTTGTCATAGCTTCAGAAAATGCACTATATCTTGTCATAGGTACAGAAAACGCACTACTTCTTGTCATAGCTACAGAAAATGCACTACTTCTTGTCATAGCTACAGAAAACGCACTACCTCTTGTCATAGCTACAGAAAATGCCCTACTTCTTCAGATAGCTACAGAAAACGCACTACTTCTTCACATAGCTACAGAAAATGCACTACTTCTTCACATAACTACAGGAAACGCACTACTTCTTCACATCGCTACAGAAAACGCACTACTTCTTCAGATAGCTACAGAAAACGCACGACTTCTTCACATAGCCACAGAAAACGCACTACTTCTTGACATGGCTACAGAAAATGCACTACTTCTTGACAAGGCTACAGAAAAATGCACTACTTCTTGACATGGCTATAGAAAATGCACTACTTCTTGTGATAGCTACAGAAAATGCACTACTTCACATAGCTACAGAAAATGCACTACTTCTTCACATAGCTACAGAAAATGCACGACTCCTTGTCATAGCTACAGAAAATGCACTATTTCTTGTCATAGCTACAGAAAACGCTATACTTCTTGACATGGCTACAGAAAATGCATTATTTCTACACATAGCTACAGAAAACGGACTACTTCTTGTCATAACATCAGAAAATGCACTATTTCTTGTCATAGCTACAGAAAACGCACTACTTCTTGACATGGCTACATAAAATGCACCGCTCCTTCACATAGCTACAGAAAACGCACTACTTGTTGTCATAGCTTCAGAAAATGCACTATTTCTTGTCATTGCTACAGAAAATGCACCACTTCTTGTCATAGCAACAGAAAATGCACTACTTCTTGACATGGCTCCATAAAATTCACCGCTCCTTCACATAGCTACAGAAAACGCACTACTTCTTCTCATAGCTACAGGAAATGCACTACTTGTTGTCATAGCTACAGAAAATGCACTATTTCTTGTCATAGCTACAGAAAACGCACCACTTCTTGTCATAGCGACAGAAAATGCACTACTTCTTGACATGGCTACAGAAAATGCACTACTTCTTGACATGGCTACAGAAAATGCACTACTTCTTGTCATAGCTTCAGAAAATGCACTACTTCTTGACATGGCTACAGAAAATGCACTACTTCTTGTCATAGCGACAGAAAATGCACTACTTCTTGACATGGCTACAGAAAATGCACTACTTCTTGACATGGCTACAGAAAATGCACTACTTCTTGTCATAGCTTCAGAAAATGCACTACTTCTTCACATAGGTACAGAAAATGCACTACTTCTTGTCATAGCTTCAGAAAATGCACTATATCTTGTCATAGGTACAGAAAACGCACTACTTCTTGTCATAGCTACAGAAAATGCACTACTTCTTGTCATAGCTACAGAAAACGCACTACCTCTTGTCATAGCTACAGAAAATGCCCTACTTCTTCAGATAGCTACAGAAAACGCACTACTTCTTCACATAGCTACAGAAAATGCACTACTTCTTCACATAGCTACAGAAAATGCACTACTTCTTCACATAGCTACAGGAAACGCACTACTTCTTCACATCGCTACAGAAAACGCACTACTTCTTCAGATAGCTACAGAAAACGCACTACTTCTTCACATAGCTACAGGAAATGCACTACTTCTTCACATCGCTACAGAAAACGCACTACTTCTTCAGATAGCTACAGAAAACGCACTACTTCTTCACATGGCTACAGAAAATGCACTACTTCTTGACATGTCTACAGAAAATGCACTACTTCTTGACATGGCTATAGAAAATGCACTACTTCTTGTGATAGCTACAGAAAATGCACTACTTCTTGACATGGCTACAGAAAATGCACTACTTCTTGACATGGCTATAGAAAATGCACTACTTCTTGTGATAGCTACAGAAAATGCAATACTTCTTCACATAGCTACAGAAAATGCACGACTCCTTGTCATAGCTACAGAAAATGCACTATTTCTTGTCATAGCTACAGAAAACGCTATACTTCTTGACATGGCTACAGAAAATGCATTACTTCTACACATAGCTACAGAAAATGGACTACTTCTTGTCATAACATCAGAAAATGCACTATTTCTTGTCATAGCTACAGAAAACGCACTACTTCTTGTCATAGCTACAGAAAATGCACTACTTCTTGACATGGCTACATAAAATGCACCGCTCCTTCACATAGCTACAGAAAACGCACTACTTCTTCACATAGCTACAGGAAATGCACTACTTCTTCACATCGCTACAGAAAACGCACTACTTCTTCAGATAGCTACAGAAAACGCACTACTTCTTCACATGGCTACAGAAAATGCACTACTTCTTGACATGGCTACAGAAAATGCACTACTTCTTGACATGGCTATAGAAAATGCACTACTTCTTGTGATAGCTACAGAAAATGCACTACTTCTTGACATGGCTATAGAAAATGCACTACTTCTTGTGATAGCTACAGAAAATGCAATAATTCTTCACATAGCTACAGAAAATGCACGACTCCTTGTCGTAGCTACAGAAAATGCACTATTTCTTGTCATAGCTACAGAAAACGCTATACTTCTTGACATGGCTACAGAAAATGCATTACTTCTACACATAGCTACAGAAAATGGACTACTTCTTGTCATAACATCAGAAAATGCACCACTTCTTTTCATAGCAACAGAAAATGCACTACTTCTTGTCATAGCTACAGGAAATGCACTACTTGTTGTCATAGCTACAGAAAATGCACCACTTCTTGTCATAGCAACAGAAAATGCACTATTTCTTGTCATAGCTACAGAAAACGCACCACTTCTTCTCATAGCTACAGGAAATGCACTACTTGTTGTCATAGCTACAGAAAATGCACCACTTCTTGTCATAGCAACAGAAAACGCACTACTTCTTCTCATAGCTACAGAAAATGCACCACTTCTTGTCATAGCAACAGAAAATGCACTACTTCTTGTCATAGCTACAGGAAATGCACTACTTGTTGTCATAGCTACAGAAAATGCACCACTTCTTGTCATAGCAACAGAAAATGCACTATTTCTTGTCATAGCTACAGAAAACGCACCACTTCTTCTCATAGCTACAGGAAATGCACTATTTCTTGTCATAGCTACAGAAAACGCACCACTTCTTGTCATAGCGACAGAAAATGCAATACTTCTTCACATAGGTACAGAAAATGCACTACTTCTTGTCATAGCTACAGAAAATGCACTACTTCTTGTCATAGCTACAGAAAACGCACTACCTCTTGTCATAGCTACAGAAAATGCACTACTTCTTGTCATAGCTACAGAAAATGCACTACTTCTTGTCATAGCTACAGAAAATGCCCTACCTCTTGTCATAGCTACAGAAAATGCACTACTTCTTGTCATAGCTACAGAAAATGCCCTACTTCTTCACGTAGCTACAGGAAATGCACTACTTCTTCAGATAGCTACAGAAAACGCACTACTTCTTCACATAGCTCCAGAAAATGCACTACTTCTTCACATAGCTACAGGAAACGCACTACTTCTTCACATCGCTACAGAAAACGCACTACTTCTTCAGATAGCTACAAAAAACGCACTACTTCTTCACATAGCTACAGAAAATGCACTACTTCTTCACATAGCTACAGGAAACGCACTACTTCTTCACATCGCTACAGAAAATGCACTACTTCTTCAGATAGCTACAGAAAACGCACTACTTCTTCACATAGCTACAGAAAATGCACTACTTCTTCACATAGCTACAGAAAATGCACTACTTCTTCACATAGCTTCAGAAAACGCACTACTTCTTCTCATAGCTACAGGAAACACACTACTTCTTGTCATAGCTACAGAAAATGCACTTTTTCTTGTCATCGCTACAGAAAATGCACTACGTCTTGACATGGCTACAGAAAATGCACTACTTCTTCACATAGCTCGAGAAAATGCACTACTTCTTCACATAGCTTCAGAAAACGCACTACTTCTTCTCAAAGCTACAGGAAATGCACGACCTCTTGTCAAAGCTCCAGAAAATGCACTATTTCTTGTCATCTCTACAGAAAATGCACTACGTCTTGACATGGCTACAGAAAATGCACTACTTCTTGTCATAGCTACAGAAAATGCACTACTTCTTCTCATAGCTTCAGAAAACGCACTACTTCTTCTCATAGCTGCAGGAAACGCACTACTTCTTGTCATAGCTACAGAAAATGCACTACTTGTCATAGCTACAGAAAATGCACTACTTCTTCACATAACAACAGAAAACGCACTACTTCTTGTCATAGCTACAGAAAATGCACTACTTCTTGTCATAGCTACAGAAAATGCACTACTTCTTGTCATAGCTACAGAAAATGCACTACTTCTTCACATAGCTTCAGAAAACGCACTACTTCTTCTCATAGCTGCAGGAAATGCACTACTTCTTGTCATAGCTACAGAAAATGCACTACTTGTCATAGCTACAGAAAATGCACTACTTCTTCACATAACAACAGAAAACGCACTACTTCTTGTCATAGCTACAGAAAATGCACTACTTCTTGTCATAGCTACAGAAAATGCACTACTTCTTGTCATAGCTACAGAAAATGCACTACTTCTTGTCATAGTTACAGAAAATGCAGTACTTCTTCACATCGCTTCAGAAAATGCCCTACTTCTTCAGATAGCTACAGAAAACGCACTACTTTTTCACATAGCTCCAGAAAATGCACTACTTCTTCACATAGCTACAGAAAATGCACTACTTCTTCACATAGCTCCAGAAAATGCACGACTTCTTGTCATAGCTCCAGAAAATGCACTACTTCTTCACATAGCTACAGAAAATGCACTACTTCTTCACATGGTTACAGAAAATGCACTACTTCTTCACATAGCTACAGAAAATGCATTACTTCTTGTCATAGCTACAGAAAATGCACTACTTCTTCACATAGCTACAGAAAATGCACTACTTCTTCACATGGTTACAGAAAATGCACTACTTCTTCACATGGCCACAGAAAATACACTACTTCTTGACATGGCTACAGAAAATGCACTACTTCTTGACATGGCCACAGAAAATGCACTACTTCTTGACATGGCCACAGAAAATGCACTACTTCTTGACATGGCCACAGAAAATGCACTACTTCTTGTCATAGCTACAGAAAATGCACTACTTCTTGACATGGCTACAGAAAATGCACTACTTCTTGACATGGTGACAGAAAATGCACTACTTCTTGACATGGCCACAGAAAATGCACTACTTCTTGACATGGCCACAGAAAATGCACTACTTCTTGACATGGCCACAGAAAATGCACTACTTCTTGACATGGCTACAGAAAATGCACTACTTCTTGACATGGCCACAGAAAATGCACTACTTCTTGACATGGCCACAGAAAATGCACTACTTCTTGACATGGCCACAGAAAATGCACTACTTCTTGACATGGCCACAGAAAATGCACTACTTCTTGACATGGCCACAGAAAATGCACTACTTCTTGACATGGCTACAGAAAATGCACTACTTCTTGACATGGCCACAGAAAATACACTACTTCTTGACATGGCCACAGAAAATGCACTACTTCTTGACATGGCCACAGAAAATGCACTACTTCTTGTCATAGCTACAGAAAATGCACTACTTCTTGACATGGCTACAGAAAATGCACTACTTCTTGTCATAGCTATACTCGCAGGGCTAGGTCATTCCACATTGGATGCTTGTATGACACAAAAGGGACCTAAGGTTTGCAATTTTAATTTCACATACAGCATGGTACTATCATTGTACAGGTAATTGATGAGGGCGTATCTCAAAGGTGATGGTCAGTTTGGGATTTTACATTTAAAAAATGCACAAGGTGCTTCCATCCAAAAAAGTAACGAGGTCTAATCTGCTAATTTAAGTAATAAACAAGTAAGAGCGGACGTGATGATGACGACTAAGGCAACGTTTCACCCGCTACCCAGTGAGCTTCCTTAGGCCAATAGACACCCCACCACAGCACGTGTCCGCTTTCTTTCCTGAGGCAACCATTTATTGCTGGTCATGTGCCAGTACGCAAGGTCATTTGAGGAGTGTTTTTATTTTACCAAACCTGAAGAAATACATGTCGAATTGCATCATCGATGGCCTGCTCGGCTCTTTTTATTATTTTGTCGTGATCTGGTATTGTAGGTGTGGGGGTGAATGGGTATGTTTGCTTGTTGTTTTTCCTTTTCAAGGGTGTGAACATGGCTGGGTTCGTGTCCGGGTTGGACGTGATGTCATGCGGGTTGCGTGATTGGTGGAGTTTCCGTTAGGTCTTGTGTATGCATGGGTTGGGGACCGAGTGCTGTTTTCTGCTGACCTTGTCTTGCTCCATTCATTTTTTTCGCATCCGGTCCGAGTCTGGAAGTTTGGTGTTTCAAACCCTTTTCGAGTCACACCAAAGACTTTAAAAATGGTATGTGCTGCTTCCTTGCTTAACGTTCAGCATTTCATATGATAGAGCACAGACCATCCCCATTGGCTGACATCCATGAGGAGGACTTTTTTCCCCACACAAGATGATCACTTTCCTCTGCCTTTTTGCACTAGATTCACTTTTTCCAATCACTTTACGCTTGGGTGCCATTATTAACCGTGCGTGAGATACAATTTGGGGAGCACTTGGGGAAACACTTGCACAGGTGTTACTTGCCTCACCTTTACGGATATGACAATAAGCAAACAATGACTCACAACTCTGCTAAATAAATCGCG
This sequence comes from Myxine glutinosa, assembly GCF_964187855.1. Taxonomy (NCBI): domain Eukaryota; kingdom Metazoa; phylum Chordata; class Myxini; order Myxiniformes; family Myxinidae; genus Myxine; species Myxine glutinosa. Next base: position 11,152,968 of record NC_136271.1, read on the forward strand.
AATTGGCAAAATTAAGTGCCAACGTAACTAAGGTGGTGTACAGAGGAGTTGCCCGTGAATGGTCGAAACTGAGAAAGCGAAACCCACCATATTTAAGGGTTTATTGTAATATTTCCAGGGATGTTTTTAAAGATCTCTGTAAGGTTCTTATTTAACATTCCCGTTGCTCCAATGATCACTGGCACAATTCCAGTGAGTGCTCTTCAGCTTCCGAGATCTTTTAACTTCATTTCTGAGGTCCTGGTATTTGGTCATTTTTCTTGAGTTTTGTGTTGTTTAGGCCAAAATCGCTGGGTACTGATATCTCAATTAGCAATGCTGTCTTTTCATTTTTGTACATAAGTACTATATCCGGTCAAAATGCTTTGTTTTCTATGTTCACGCTCAATGGGATCATTAGGTCGTATGTGAGTTTCAATTATCGCATGTGAGCTTCATTGTTTTCAATTATCACATTTGGTTCATGTTTCCATAACTTTTATGTAACTGAGATATTCAAATTTTTGCAGATGTACCAGTGGATTACTCTTCAAACCTTGTTGTGCCTTTGTGTGTACAGCTGTTCCGTCATGAGTTTTTTTTTTTTAACATCCTGATTGATTCAGTCTTGCCATTTTCTTAAATCCATTGATGTAGTGTCCTTGGTCTTGGGCATTTATTTTGATTTGTTCTCTGCCCCAGTTGAGCTGACCTCTTCTTAGCCATTCCAAAGAGCCTTCTTTGCCAACGCCCACTCTGTCCAATTCTTTTTTTTACGAGCAACGGTACCCGCCCTAAGGGCGGGGCTTCAATTGGGAAGCCAAAATGAAAAGGCAAAATATCAGAAATTGAAGGCAGAATTTTTTTATTTTAAACGATTCATATAAACATCCGTCAAATCATATCACACGTAAATCATCAAAATCAAAACAGTACCTTTAGAATTTCAATAAAAGCCACATCTCTGTTCATCTTACTATAATTGACCAAATGTCCGTCTGTCTGTTCGAAGGTACCGTAAAAACTGCTGAACCGATCGCAAAGATATTTTGGGTGGGAATAAGACAACGTTCATTAAACATTAAACGTTCATTAAAGGATTACGAAACGAAAAACATTACGAAATTACGTTCACACTGTCACGTCAAACACTACCGTGAACACATACATCGTCACAATGAGAACATCGTCACAATGAACGTTATGCAAACGTGAATGTTATGCGCGAGTCCAAACCTGAGAATGCTGGAGACCAAAGCTGAAATTGGGAAAACTAAATACCCTATTTTACTCCCACGGGTCCCAGGATTACCCACCCAAAATATCTTTGCGATCGGTTCAGCAGTTTTTACGGTACCTTCGAACAGACAGACGGACATTTGGTCAATTATAGTAAGATGCCTTTTTGTTCTTTTGTTGTTGTCCCAGTTGTCAATGTATGTCTGTTGATATTTCGCTTTATGTTTTAATTTAATATTTTTTTTGCAGTCGGCGCTGTATTGGTTGCTGTTTCGGTTTCATGTGTGACATCTTCTATTCTCACTTATCTTTGGAATTTTTTTGTGACAGATGGGTAGGGACACCTTTTCTGGCTTCTTGTCTTTGTGTTTGCATACAAATTGGATTCTGTTGTCTGTTGAACTTTTCACGTATTCAGCTAGTCAGACAGTTGTCATTCTGTGCACTTGTTTCAGCTCCACCAGAATGATACCTCCTTGTCTCAGCAGGTAGATTCTCAGAATGATTTGATTTTTGTGGAACATTTTGTGTATAGTGAAGAGTTTCCTTGTTTTGAAATCTAGTTTATTGATTTTTTCCATTTGTGGCCAGTTTACTATTCTGAAGCTGTATTGGAACACTGATACTGTTAGTTGATTTATGGCTTTGATTTTGTTTCTCATGGTGAGATATGTTTTCAGGATCAGCCTCATCCTATGTAGGTTTAAATAAAAAAATTTTAAAATGAGATATCCACTTATGAGATATTATTAATTTATTTATTAATTATTTTTTAAATGAGATATTAACACCCACCACAAGCACCACAAAGCCTTTAAGGCCATCCGAGGTGGGGGCAACAAGCAATTGGCAATTGTTTTGGCAATTGTGTTGTTGGTAATTGTTTTACACATTTGTTTTTGACATATTTGGTGGCTCTCTTCTACTCCGAGGTATTTGCATGATGCTTTGTTTTCTATATCCTGTATTGTTGTATCTAGGTAGATTTTGATGTTATCCGTTTTTGTTGATTTACCTTGTACGAATGTGCACTTGGCACACACATATAGGCCATATTCCATTTCAATGTCGGTGGAGTACCGCATCACTGATTTCAGTTGTCCTACCAGTTTTTTTATTACTCCCACTAGGGAGTAATGCATTCGATCGTGTCCATCCGTGTGTGTGTTCGTGTGTTTGTGAACAAGATATCTGGAAAAGTTCTGAACGGATTTGGATGAAAGTTGGTGGGATGATTGCCCTTGGGATAAGGAAGAATTGATTAGTTTTTGGTGAAGCTCAGGATATTATTCCGGATCCAGGAATTTTTTGAAGGATTTTTTTTAGCATTGGAAGATCGGGCTCAGCAGCGGCCACCCACAGCGGGAGTATGCGCTCTACTGAGTGGCGTTCTAGTTTGGGGATTGATTTTGTATATTCTCATACATTTTGTCATCCATGAATGTGGGACACTATTGAAAACTTTCTTATAGTCTATCCAGGCTGTGGAGAATTTGGTTCATCGTGATTTGCAGCTTTCAAGAACGAGTACACCCGCTAACTACGGGAGGGGCAGAAAGGGTCATGCCTCTTTGGGGTATATAGATTACAGTTGATCTATGGTCTGGTATCAAGAACATTGGGTGTGTGTTCATTTACCAAGTTTCTTGTGGAGAGATCGCCAGGTGGTTTAAGCATTCGAGCAAGCACTCCATTCAAAACCATTAAGGAATGGCTGGGTTGGCAAGCGCTAGTTAGCTGCTTGGTAAATGAGCACAACCCGGGGCTTCCATTTCAGTTTTGTGTTGAACAGCAGGATCGAGTTTCAAAAGTTCGCTCCGAAAAACGCCACGGTAGCACCAGAAAGGGCCATGTTATTAAACCAACATATTTGTGGGGTATATAGAGTACAGTAGAGGAAGAGGAAGAAGAGGAAGAAGTTCAAGGAGTGGCAGAAGGCAAAGGGTATGGGTGCAGAAACAGCAGAGTATGAAAGTTATAAGGCAGCCAGGAAGGCTGCAAAGAAAGAGGTAGCAAAGTTGCTGGAGGCATGTAGGGAAATGTTCGGAGAACGCTTGGATTTGGAAGAGGGTCAGAAAGCAGTATTCAGGATTGCAAAGCAGATAGCGAAAGAGAGGTGTGATGTGATGGGGGTGAGTTGCTTGAAGGATGAAGTGGGACAAATCGTTGTCGACCCAGATGGAATTAAAGGAAGATGGAAAATATATATGGAAACGCTGTTCAATACAGAGAATGAATGGGATGGCAACATAGAGAGTAACCCAGTTTTAGGACCGGCAGAGAAGATAACTGAGAAGGAAGTTGAGGAAGTGATAAAAGCAATGAAGGGTAGAAAAGCGGAAGGGCCGATGGGAGTTGTGGGAGATATGTTGAAGGCAGCAGGAAGTTGGGGTGTGAAGAGAATGACAGAAATCTGTAATCTGGTGGTGAAAGAAGGCCGCATTCCAGTGGATTGGGAACTGAGTACCCTCGTCCCTCTATACAAGGGGAAAGGTGACCCTCTGGAGTGTGGCTCGTACCAAGCGATAAAGTTATTGGAGCATGGAATGAAGGTATTGGAAAGGGTGTTGGAGAGGAGGATAAGGAAGAAAGTGAAGATCGACGAAATGCAGTTTGGATTTATGCCAGGAAGAGGAATGACAGACGCGCTTTTCATTGTGAGGCAGTTGCAGGAGAAGTACATGGAGAAGAGGAAGAAGTTGTTTCTTGGGTTTGTTGATCTGGAGAAAGCATTCGATAGGGTTCCACGCAAAGTATTGACATGGGCATTGAGGAAGTTAGGAGTGGAGGAATGGTTGATCAGAGTAGTGATGGCAATGTACAAAAGAGCGCGCACAGCTGTAAGGATGAAGGACGTGAACAGTGGTGAGTTTGAGGTGAAGGTGGGAGTGTATCAGGGGTCGGTACTAAGTCCACTACTATTTGTAGCTGTGATGGAGGTGCTGGCTCAGAACGTAAAGGAGGGTTTAACATGGGAGTTGTTGTATGCAGATTATCTGGTGTTGATTGCGGAAAGTATGGATGGACTGAAGGAAAAGATGAACAATTGGAAGGAATGTATGGACACAAAAGGTCTGAAGGTGAATATCGGAAAGACGAAGGTGATGGCAAGTGGTAAAGCATGTGGTGAGGTGGAAAGAACTGGGAAGTGACCCTGTGCTGTGTGTAGGAAGGGTGTTGGAGTGAACTCCATACAATGTACAATGTGCGCTGAGTGGGTTCATCAAAAATGTAGTGGTCTGAGAGGGTCATTGACCAGTGTGGCAGCTACATTCAAATGTAAGGTGTGCACAGAGGGAGCTGCATATGGAGGAAATGTTGAGTTGGATCTTGGAGATGGCGTGAAGCTGGAAGGTGTGAAAACATTTTGCTACCTCGGAGATATGCTGAATGGAGAAGGTGGATCAGACTCGGCAACGGTTGCTAGAGTGAGATGTGCATGGAAGAAGTTTCGGGAACTGAGTGGCGTGCTGATGCTGAGGGGAGTGTCGTTGAAGCTGAAGGGAAAGGTGTATGCTGTAAGTGTGAGAAGTGTTATGATTTATGGGAGCGAGACATGGGTAATGAACGTAGAGCAGCAACGAAGGTTGGAAAGGGTGGAAATGCGAATGGTTCGACGGATGTGCAAAGTATCATTGAGAGAGAGGAAGACAAATTATGAATTGCGAAAGATGATGGGAAAAGAGCCTGTGATTGATGCTGTGAAGAGGAACAGGTTGAGATGGTTTGGTCATGTGTTGAGGGAGGATGAAAGTGACTGGTTGAGAAGAGTGATGGAAATGAATGTAGAAGGAAGTAGAGGACGGGGAAGACCGAGAAAGACTTGGCTAAAGATGGTGGTAGAAGAAATGCGGGCAAGGGGGCTAACAAGGAGAGATGCAGAAAATAGGGCAAAATGGAGAAGATTGTCATGGGGACCGCAAGGCTAACCCCCGCTCTAGCAGGGAAAATGGCCTTTAAAATGCATGTTGTTGTTGTTGTATATAGAGTACAGTAGATCTTCACTCAGTTCTGTAAGTAAACCTTACTTCACGGATGTTGAGATTCCTCCAAATTTCTTCATTTAGTGTTATGAAGAGCATTAGCGACTGTTTAAAAAGCTGATCATATGTGTTTGTGGTTTATAATATTTTTACCCTCCTGTAACAACCATTGCTCCCACGGAAATGCCATTATAACTATACGCTATTTAGACACGTCATCACTGCAGGAAAAACGCTTTGGGGAAGTGGGACATTATTAGTATTGATATTGTTGTAATAACATTAATAATATGCGATTATCATTATTTTTGTTATTAAAAGCGTCTTTGGAAAAACGGTACGATAAATCTTCTTCTTTTAACATTGATATACACCTCAACACACAACCCCATTGACGGCAATAGCAGGGAAAACCCGCTCAGAGGGGAAAACCCCTTTGGGGAGGGGGGCAAATGAATGTGCTACAACCTTCATTATGTAACCATTGGTCATCCTTTCAAGTTTGGTTGATATTGGATAAGTAAGGACAGAATGTATTGGCGTCAAAAATTCATCAGACAGACGGACAGACAGACATGAAATGGCGTATTTTAGTATGATGCGTTTTTGATCTTGTTCAGTAGTAGGTGGTCTATTGTTCCGTAACGTCCTTTCTTAATCTCCTCATTTCCGTCTAGTAAGATAGGTTACCATGTGTTTTCATCTCAGCTAATTGGATTTGCTAGAATTTGTTATGTGAAGAATGATTTTGTGGTTCGGGCTAAGAAGATGTATTCCATTATGTTATAGGGGTTATTGTATTGTGCTAATAGTGTGATTCGGTCATGTGGAAATGTTTTTAGATGTCATTGTAATCTCTTGTTTAAGTTTGGTTGTTTTGTGTAAACAGGCTCCTGTGGCATTGGAAGTTGTGTGATTGCATTGAAATAAACTAGGACGTGCCCGTACGTGGCGTACCCGTAACCGTACCGTACCCGGAACCGTACCCGTACCGTACCCGTACCGTACCCGTACCGTACCTGTACCCGTGACGTGCCCGTAATGAATATGTACAAAATATAAATATGTATGTACTACAATCGATCGTACCTTACAACAATCAACACAGATTGCAACGTCAAATAAATGAATACGCTCTCAAATGTGCCGTCCGAGGCAGCGTCTGCTCGCCACGTTCAGCATCACTATGACTATCCGTAAGTCCGGAAGTGACGTCCTCATTTGACTGTCCGGAAGGTCGCAAATCGCAGTTACGATGAATCGCAAATTAGTTTTAATTAGTTTTAAAACATAGTTTAACGCCAACATAGTTTGCCAACGTGAAATAAATGAATACGCTCTCAAATGTGCCGTCCGAGGCAGAGTCTGTTCGCCACGTTCGGCACACGTGATAGCTCGCTGCTCTCTGATTGGTTGAATCGTTTTTTGGACATAGCTCGGTAACTACTTGTCCGATTAATTTCAAACCTTGAAAAGGCACATCCTCGGGTCCCCAGCAATATACCTGGCAAGTTGCAAGTATATCGGACCCGTGGTTGTCGAGAAACAGCGGTCACAGACAAACAAACACACACACAGACATACACACACACACACACACAGAGATTAGTGGAATTATAGATAGATAAGTAATGGAGATTTTTTGGTTGTTGGTGTTGTTGTTTTAAAAAGTTTTTTTATTTAATTAAACCGGAAGTGTGTAATTACTGTTTACCGGAAGGGGAACCTCTTTATATAAATAGAAATAGATGGCCTGTAATCCCTGTATATTGATATGTGTGCTGGTGAATTGTTGTGGCGATTCTATGGTGGTAAGGTAAGAGGTGGTAGGTTATTTCTGGACTGTGTGTGTGTGTGTATATATATATATATATATATATATATATATATATATATATATATATATATATATATACGTATATATATATATATATATATATATATATATACATATATATATATACATATATATATACACTCGGAACCCGTTAATATGCGATCCATTAATATGCGATTTGGGATAGCACACGGTCGACCCTTGGTACCCAAAAATTTTGATAAATTAGTCGGAAAAAATCAAAAAATGACAAGAATCGAGCATGCAGTACATTGTACACGGCAGCCGCCATCTTGATTTTTTTGTTAGCTTGAAGCACTGCAGGCAGCTTGTCTTCTGAGGAAGTCTCAGGACAAAGCTGAGAGCTCCAAGAAGCAAAAGTCAATGGATGACTTCTTGATGAATTAAATCATCATCATCAGCACACCAACGTCACACTATTGCATAAATACGTTCAAACATTGTATAAACACCATCACCAGTGATGACTCCATCGACGTTTCGTATCCGCGTCTGCAGCAATGCAACGCGTTTTCCCCACTAACCCATGCAAATGGCTTTTGTATTTTGAACAATATTTCTTGATTTCTATGTTTTTTGTATATTATTTTGTATAATAAAAATTGTATAAGTATTATTACATATGTGTTGTTTTATTACGAAAAAGTATCTTTAAAAAAATTGACCGAGTTAACGAGTTTCACTCGTCGTCACCCGACACAATCCAAGATGGCGGCCACACGCTCGCGCTGGAAGATAGGTAATGCACGACACGGTCTCACTCAGCACACTGTCGATTTTCCTGGCTCCCATGGATCACATATTAACGGGTTGTGTGTGTGTGTGTGTGTGCGTGCGTGCGTGTGTGCGTGTGTGCGTGCGTGCGTGTGTGTGTGTGTGTGTGTGTGTGTGTGTGTGTGTGTGTGTGTGTGTGTGTGTGTGTGTAAAAAAAAAAAAAAATTCGGCTGGGCCGGGTTAACCCCCTTTATAATATATATCTTATATTATAAAAAAGTTTTTCTTTGTTTGTCTGCGCAAGCTATTCTCCTGAACGGTGAACGATAGGAGGAAACCTCTAATACAAAAAATGTCGGGACTGGCCCCGGGAAGGTTTTAGGCTAGGTGCCGAGGCCGGTGGAGGCCGCTTTGGTCGAGCCGGGCCCATTTCGCAATTAAAAGCTGAGCTGAATTATAGTAGTCAATCTTCTACGGCCATGATAAAAGCTGAATTATAGTAGTAAATTCATTCGAAAAGAACGAAAAATGTCGGGACTGTGTATGTATGTATGTATGTATATTATATATATATATATATATATATATATATATATATATATATATATTGTTACAGACGTGGCTTGGATGTTATTTACCGAGCGGTTTTATGGTATGACCACGTCTGCACAAGTTACCCGATTGTGCCCGAACGTTGACTAATCGCGCTATGCTAGACCAATGAAGGAAAAAGAAGACACACGGCTGGAATTAATACGACACGACACCAGGGATACGGTTCTCAAAGGTTGTTATTACAATAATGCGGAAGGTTTAGATTACAGGGACAAGAGGGAAACATAGGAAGGTGGGCACTTAAACACACTTATATTAACCCCAACAGACGACAGATAAACGGGACAAGGCTCACTCACACGGGGTTTGATGGCCAGGAAAGCGGGTAGCGATCGCTCCAGGTGCACCTGTGCTCAGGGCAGGATCACGTACGGTCCAGTTTAAGAGATGCGGTGGAGGTATTGCAGCGCTCGAGGGGTGGCGACTTCTCTCTCCAGGCTGGGGGCGCATCTGACGTCACATCCGGCGCGGGGCCGCGTATATCCGGCGGGGAGTGACACGCCCTCGGCTCGTTAGCTCCGCCCCAGATGGAATCGGCACGTTGCTTCTCATTGGGTGCATGGGGGGGTTACTGGCTCCGCCCCTGACGAGGAGCTGACAGCCAGCCCCTTCGGGGTAACGCCGTGGAGCGCATGGTCATGGCGGGTAACCGAGCCGGTGTGAGGACGCACACTCCCCGCCCCTCTGTTGTTGTAGTCGTAGTTGTAGTTGTAATTGTTGTTGTAGTTGTTGTTGTAGTTGTTGTTATTGTTGTTGTTTGGGGAAGAAGATGGGAGGAGGTATGGGAAAGGTCCTAAACTCACTACTGATGCCATATAATCACATTCTGGTGCAACGAAGAGTCATAATTAATGGAAACGAGGCCTTAACTGACATAGATTAAGAATAACTAGGAAGATGTCCGAAAGGTGTCTACGTGTGGTGCGGTGGACCTGGGCACGACATTTAATGGGGGAATAAGGGGAAGGTCGGCTCTACTGATTGTTATTTACATGCAATGGGACTAGGGAATGGGGGATCGGGGAAAGTTGGGGAGTATTGGAGAAAATAGGGGAATATTTACAAGCGGATATGGAGGCCAAATTCCATATTCGCAACATTGCACCCTTCTCTACCCTCGGGGCGTCCCGACCCGATAAATTTTTACCTACTTTAGTGTGGCACGCAATGTAGTTCCCTCTACTATTAACTCTACCCTGAGTGCGACAGTTTTACAGATATTCACAAATGAGTAAATATGTCCCCCTGCGACGTTGCACCCTTCTCCTCACAGAAACACACCCACAGGATAACCGAATCCGGAAAGAATTCTCAAACTAAACATACAGCCGGTAGGGAGCATTATTTACAAGATTACGCTGATATCTACACTACGATCCAGGACCTGTTTTTGGAGGAACACATGCAGATGTTATGCATAGAGAGAGAGCGCTTGCCAACATCGATACACCAACCCACGAGTGCTCTGTGGCCGACGGCCTTTAATAACGTGCAGAGCACCCTTTCCCAGCATCAAAAGCACCACCCCACCACACAGTCAGCACCATCCGGTGCAGTCACCATTGTTCATTGGTATAAAAATAAATTCGACAACCCCTAACCCTGCAGGTGTCTCTTGCTCTTCTTGTGGTGCACTTGGTGGTAACTAAAAGTGGTTCACCTGTATGGCATAGGTGCCACGTTGACCCATAGGTCCATCCCCGGGTGGTGCTTGGCCGCAAACGAACTGCGGTCCATTGTGGGTGGCCACAAACATTGCGGTCCATATGGTGTATCGATCCCGGCAGCAAACAGCGAAAGTGCAGGCCCACAACTGCGCAGCCAGCACCTCTCTCTCCTCTCTCTCTACCCCAAAGCCAGATCCTCGGAGGTGGGAGACAAAAGAAGAAACAAGTGAGTAAGGTGGTAAGGGCGCAAAAGTGCACGCAATGTAAGGTGATGCACACTGGGGGCACATGGGAACCAGGTGAGACAGGTACGTTCCTATCGTACGCCCCCCCCACCAGGTAACCTACATGGCCCCTCCCTTACCCCTTACTGCATCCACAAAACACAACACTACCCATAAACATCTACTTTACAAATCGACAAACATCCCTACGGTCTTCCCCGTTCCTCCCATAAACCAAATTCGTCTTCTCTCCCTCCTAACCAATCAAATTTGCCATTTTCAACTCTCATCAAAATTTGCCATCTCCAACTGCACATCAAAATTTGCCATCACCAATTCATCATCAGTCCCTCCTAAGGAGGGAGAGATGGAATCACCCCAATGTCTCATCCACGTCGTGATGCGTCTCACAAATCCACAGCAATCTCATTTCCTGCACACAGAACAAAGAAAACACAGGTGTGGAGTCATCATCATCACCACAGGTAAGTGGCTGCGTATGGTGCGACAGGTTCTTCAATCCTAACTATTTCCTAAATGACTTTAACAACTTTACACTACCCGGGGTCTTTCTCCGGCCAAACCATTGGCCCTCTTACTCTATGGGTTCTAAAAACCAATTCCCATTGGCCAACCTGTGGTGCTTTTCAATTTGGGGTCTCACTCCCCCGATTCATCTCCCGGTGCCCTCGCACAATTTCTGGGCTGCGGCGTGTACCTCTCCCAGTGGGTCTACCCACCTGCACACCTCCACCACTGCAGTTGCCTCCGAGCTTACCTGCTCCTTACCCTAACCTAACTACCTGGGGAAGGCCCTCTGGCTCTCTCCCCACTCCGTGCCCTCTCTGGCACTGGGCTGCCCGATCCACACCCGGGATCCTCAGGCACCCACTCACAACTACCGGCTCCCAGAGCCCACCTGCGGCCTCACCTGGCCGACATCCTCACAGTGGTGGAGTGCCCAACCAACTACACACACTAACAGGCTACACGCCCAGCCATTTCCACAACACTAATGCACCCATTCACAACACCGTTCTGCAACCGCACCACAAATGCCAATATCCAACCACAATTTACCTGCACCCTCTACCTAACACTTACACTACCCGCCCCGGGTACTCGTGAAAGGGGTCCACTCTTCCCCCATCCACACCTTCGCACCATGCACACCACTCCGTACCACTCACTCCAACTCTCTCCACACACCTGTACCTGCACACCTGTGCTCTCACACCTGGTGCCGCCTGCACCCTTCTCTCCCCAAGCGCATTCGCGCTGATCCACACACTCACTACTCATACACTGCTCCACACACCTGTCCAGTTCTCACAAACACGGCATCATCTCAGCTAACTACTCCCTTCTGTAACTTGCGCTTCCCAGTCGTCCCTTTAAACTATTGCGCTCCCTCGTCATTATAATCCACACTAATCTACCTGCGTCCCCACTACAGGTATCAGTCACTAACTAACCTTAACGTTACCTACTGTCATCTTCGCTAGATCCCTACACACAATATCCTAACCCACCCGGGCTAGTTTTCACTGCCATACACCCCATTAGCTATTGCTCCTTTGCCCCCACCATGGGAAGGGTGGCAGGGATGCCACCCTCTCCCACCGGGCCTATCGCTCCTCAATCCCCCAGTCCTCTGGCACTAATAAGCCCCCCCTTATTCAGAGGTACTGGGTCCCGCCTCGGCATCTAAAGCCGAGGCAATCCACGGGGGCGCCTGCTCGCCGGTGTAAGGTCTTATCCGGTCGGCGTGGACGATCCGAGGGAGGGCTCGTGGCCCCATTTTGATCTTAAAGACCACGTCACAGATTTGCGACAGGACGACTCCTGGGCCTTGCCAGGGGGAGGTGAGTTTTGGGCACCTTCCCTTCCGCCTCCGGGGATTAAAGAACCAAATCTTCATCCCCGGAGCGTATTGACTCCCCTGGCTCCGGTCGTCGTACCTGCGCTTCATCTTTTCCCCCGCCAGATGGAGTTGGCGGCGGGCGAAGGCATCACGACGTGGATGAGACATTGGGGTGATTCCATCTCTCCCTCCCTAGGAGGGACTGATGTTGAATTGGTAATGGCAAATTATGATGTTGAGTTGGAGATGGCAAATTTTGATGAGAGTTGAAAATGGCAAATTTGATTGGTTAGGAGGGAGAGAAGACGAATTTGGTATATGGGAGGAACGGGGAAGACAGTAGGGATGTTTGTTGATTTGTAAAGTAGATGTTTATGGGTAGTGTTGTGTTTTGTGGATACAGTAAGGGGTAAGGGAGGGGCCATGTAGGTTACCTGGTGGGGGGGGGGGGGGGGCGTACGATAGGAACGTACCTGTCTCACCTGGTTCCCATGTGCCCCCAGTGTGCATCACCTTACATTGCGTGCACTTTTGCGCCCTTACCACCTTACTCACTTGTCTGCTTCTTTTGTCTCCCACCTCCGAGGATCTGGCTTTGGGGTAGAGAGAGAGGAGAGAGAGGTGCTGGCTACGCAGTTGTGGGCCTGCACTTTCGCTGTTCGCTGCCTGGATCGGTACACCATATGGACCGCAATGTTTGTGGCCACCCACAATGGACCGCAGTTCGTTTGCGGCCAAGCACCACCCGGGGATGGACCTATGGGTCAACGTGGCACCTATGCCATACAGGTGAACCACTTTTAGTTAACACCAAGTGCACCACAAGAAGAGCAAGAGACACCTGCAGGGTTAGGGGTTGTCGAATTTATTTTTATTCCAATGAACAATGGTGACTGCACCGATTGGTGGTGGGGTGGTGCTTTTGATGCTGGGAAAGGGTGCTCTGCACGTTATTAAAGGCCGTCGGCCACAGAGCACTCGTGGGTTGGTGTATCGATGCTGGCAAGCGCGCTCTCTCTATGCATAACATCTGCATGTGTTCCTCCAAAAACAGGTCCTGGATCGTAGTGTAAATAGCAGCGTAGTCGTGTAAATAATGCTCCCTACCGGCTGTATGTTTAGTTTGCGAATTCTTTCCGGATTCGGTTATCCTGTGGGTGTGTTTCTGTGAGGAGAAGGGTGCAACGTCGCAGGGGGACATATTTACTCATTTGTGAATATCTGTAAAACTGTCGCACTCAGGGTAGAGTTAATAGTAGAGGGAACTACATTGCGTGCCACACTAGAGTAGGTAAAAATTTATCGGGTCGGGACGCCCCGAGGGTAGAGAAGGGTGCAATGTTGCGAATATGGAATTTGGCCTCCATATCCGCTTGTAAATATTCCCCTATTTTCTCCAATACTCCCCAACTTTCCCCAATCCCCCATTCCCTAGTCCCATTGCATGTAAATAACAATCAGTAGAGCCGACCTTCCCCTTATTCCCCCATTAAATGTCGTGCCCAGGTCCACCGCACCACACGTAGACAACTTTCGGACATCTTCCTAGTTATTCTTATTCTATGTCAGTTAAGGCCTCGTCTCCATTAATTATGACTCTTCGTTGCACCAGAATGTGATTATATGGCATCAGTAGTGAGTTTAGGACCTTTCCCATACCTCCTTCCATCTTCTTCCCCAACAATTACAACAACAACAGAGGAGATGGCGGCGGAGCGGGGGAGGATGCGTCCTCACACCGGCTCGATTAGCGCCATTGACCACGCGCTCCACGGGGTTACCACGGAGGGGCTGGCTGTCAGCTCCTCCTCAAGGGCGGAGCCTGGTAACCCCCCGCACCCAATCAGAAGGGCGGACCGATTCCATCTGGGGCGGCGCTAGCGAGCCGAGGGCGTGTCACTCCCCGCCGGATATACGCGGCCACGTAGCGGACGTGACGACAGATGCGCCCCCAGCTGGAGAAGGAAGGACCTGCGAGCGCTGAAACAGATGCGCCCCCAGCTGGAGAAAGAACGTTGCCTGCGATCGCTGAGAGGAAGAGAACCCGCCTGTGAAAGAACGTTACCACCTCGAGCGCTGTGCAACCTTCCGCATCTCTGGACCGGACCGGGTCGACCCTGTCCTTGAGCCAAGAGTGCACCTTGAGCCATCGATACCCGCTGTCCTTTCCATCAACCCCCGTGTGAGTCAGCCTTGTCCCGTTTGCCTGTCGTCTGTTGGGGAATAATATAAGATTGTGTCTAAGTGCTTGTCTTTCTATGTTGTACCTCTCGTCCCTGTAATCTGACCTTCCGCACGAATATAATCTCCTCCGGAGGTCTTGAGAACCGTATCCCTGGTGTCTGTCATTATAATTCAGCCGTGTGTCTTCTTTTTCCTTATTGAGCCAGCGTGGCGCGGCTTCGTCAACGTTCGAGTACAATCGGGTAATTTGTGCGGACACGACGGCCATTCCGCTCGGCCCACCTTAACATCAAAGTCGTGTCTGTAACAATATATATATATATATATATATATATATATATAATATATATATACACAGTATATATATATATACATATATATACACACACATACACACACATACACACACACTAGCCGAAAGCACCCGGTGAGCGTTATTATATATATATATTAGCAGAAGTACCCGGCATTGCCGGGAGGGAGAAGAGGAGGGGAGGGGAACGGGGGGGAGGGGGAGGAGGAGGGGAGGGGGAAGAGGAGGGGAGGGGAACAGGGGGGAGGGAGAAGGGAGGAGGGAGGGGAGGGTGTGAACGCTATGAACGCTATGACGCTATGAAAAAAAAAATCGCTATGACGCTATGAAACGCTATGAACGCTATGACGCTATGACGCTATGAAAAAAAAAAATCGCTATGAACGCTATGAACGCTATGACGCTATGATGCTATGAAAAAAAAATCGCTCGCTTTGCCAAGGGGCTCGCTCCCCCCCCCCCCCGTTCCCCTCTCCTCCCCTTCCCCTTCCCCCTCCCCCTCCCCTCCCCCGCCCGGCAATGCCAGGTACTTCTGCTAGTATATATATATATATATATATATATATATATATATACACATATACAGTGAAACCTTGACTTACGAGTTTAATTCGTTCTGTGACCGAGCTCGTAACTCAATTTGCTCGTTTCTCAAATTAAATTTCCCCATTAAAATGAATTGAAATGCTATTAATCCGTTCCAGCCCCCCAAAAACCACACCAATTTTTTTTGAAATATATATATAAAAATATCTCGCGCTTTATATTTCACCTGTATGCAGCATACAAGTTGGCAGGATGGCCTGGACTGGAGGTACGCACACTTGACTCTAAACTGTCCAGCCTGGGTTTGAATCCCGACCCAGCTATAACCTGTCATGTCGGTGTTTCACAGGCAGGGTGATTCATCAATGTGTGTACCGCTAAACTGGGCGCCCCGTTTGCGTCCCATTAGTTGTTGGATGTTAAGGATCTCACCGTGTCTTCCACAAAGAGAAGGCGAGCTATCGCCGGCACTCTGAACAAGTTGTGGCCTGGCATGCTCTTCTCCTCTGCCGTTATATACGTCCTCCTCGGCATCTTTTTCCAGAAGAGCCCTGTGTCGTCACAGTTGAAGATTTGCTGGGGGATGTATCCTTCGGCTTCTATCAGTTCGGCAAAAGTTATAATAAAATCTTCAGCTGCCTTCACATCCGAGCTTGCTGCCTCACCATGCCTGACGACGGAGTGAATGCCGGTCCTCTTCTTAAAATTATCAAACCATCCCCGACTGGCTTTGAATGACTCTTCCGATGCCTCGTCCGTTGATGTTCCCGCCGTCTGCTGCACCAAATCCCCGTAAATGTCTCGTGCCTTCTCACAGATGATGCTCTCGGTCACAGTATCTCCTGCGAGTTGCTACTCCGTCAACCACACAAACAACAACTTCTCCATCTCTTCATGGACAGAGTTCCGGAGCTTTGAAATAATCTTAACGCCCTTGGCTGGCGTTATAGCCTTTATCGACTCCTTCTGCTTCAAAATCGTACATATCGTAGAAGTACTACGATCGTACTGCCTCGCCAAGTCGACAACACGCACACCTCGCTCATGTTTTTCGACGATTACGTGTTTTATATCCAAGCACATCATCCTTTTCTTCTTCTCAGCACTGCCCTTGGCACTCAATTTCTTAGGACCCATGTAGTCCATGGGCCCGGACCCGAAATTTCACTAATTGGTACCACCCGAGGTGGCAAGTTCTAGTAATGATTTTTGGAAAGGTGCATGTATGTGGGATACATGCTGATGTGATAGCAATTCTGGACTGGTAGCTTAGTGGTAGTTATCAGCTATTTTATACCCGCACCCTGTGAAAAGGCGTTCGACGGTTCGGATTGATTTAGTCCATGTGTGAAATTTTGGGTACGGGCCCATGGACTAATTGGGCATATTAATCAGAAAGTACTGAGACAACGTAGATCCCAAAATTATCGCTTTATGTCTTATTTTAAACATACAATCTTCACATAGTGTAATTTTGGAATACAACAGCTACTATAATACACGTACGTGATTGTTATGGAAATTGTCACATAAACATGTCACAACATGAAAAGGTCACAACACATATTAATCAAACGGTTTTCTGAATCAAGGGAAAGAAAGTCCAGAGGCTGTACTGAGCTCATCTGCTGAGCCCATCTCAAGTACATGTATGCCACAATAGCTATAAACAGTACTAGTACTCAAATGTTATACAAAATGGTTGGAAATCACATACTAACAGAACTAACAGACTGTAGGCTATGTACCCGGTATGGTCAGGTAGTGCTTCACATAAAGATGAAATGACACAACACATTATCAAAATGTCTACATGTCTACATGTATTCTGAGGGTGTTTCCAGGGAAAGCACGTCCTGTGCTCTTCAGAATAATACTGAGTATGTCAATGTACCAAACTAGCGATATCATAGTCAGTCATCGAACTGCTCGTCTTCATCGGAGTCTCCGAGTTCGAAGGATTCTTCATCTTCCTGTTGTTTCTGGTTACTGCAGGTTTGTAGCTTGCACATGTCTGTGCATGACAGTCCATTGGTCAGGCATGTGCATTTTGGCAATTTGCAGGAACGCACACACTTGCAAGCTAAGAGTTCCAAGACCACATCTGGTGCTGGTGGTGAACGCATCCAGTGGATGGCGAGCTTGCCATCTTCATCCACTGTCCATCCATGCTCGGTAGGGTTTGGCACCGCTGGGCGAGCCTGCAGACAGCACTTCCATATTGCTGCCTGGTAGTTGGCTCGTAGGACGTGCATGAAGAGACAGTCTCTACATGGTGGCAACTGGCTGGACTCGACTCCTCCCCTCTTTGCGCAGAAGAGCTGGTAGCGCAGTTCGTTGACCTCACCAGTCCTAGCAGCTGCACTATACATGCGACAGATGAACTGCTGTACCTTCTCAAATAGTTCTGGGTTGACATCCCATGACTGACCAAGCTGTCTAAACGTCTCCTGGTAGTTACTGTCGTTCCTCACCAGCTTCAGTGCTATCAGCTTCCCACGGCCAGCGAATGCGCTCACAGTGTCACACCCTGTAAAGGCGTGTAGCCCAACCAGGCTGTCACACATGCTGTCTCCAATTGAGGTTGCCAGTTTGCTGATGTCGACAAACCGTGTGCGGTTCTGTGTGCCACATTTCTGGTAGAGGGGGCAGGGGATCTCCTTCTGGAAGGCTACACAGAGCACCATGACATCAGTGTCCTCAGCTGTGACTACGACTGCCTTTGAGCCAGCATTTGCAGCATGCAATGCATGCAGGAGCAGACGGGTATCCGCTTCTTCTTGTGTCGACTGCAGCTCTGACACTTCCACCCATTCATTTTCTGTTATCTTGTAGCATGTTTCCTCACAAGTCACATACAGTTCCTTGTCATGCAGCATCTCTTGGAACCTTGGGAGTTTCCACTGCTCCACCAGGAACTTGATGAGGCTGGTCTTGTTGCAGGCGCTACACAGGAATTTTCTCCATTGCTGGATGTTGTGCCCCCCTGCAAGGCTCTTGTACTGAAGGGCTGTGCTTGCACCACGGTTGAGCCTTTCAGCATCTTTGATCGAAGGCTGGCGGTAAACATCAAATACCACGTCAACCCTCTGACTCTGTCCACACTCATGCAGGACCCTAGACAAGGCCACCTCTGCTAGCTGTGCAAAGGTTTTGTTGTTTCCATTAATCTTTTGCACCAGACTCATCCCATCAATGATGCACGTCGAAGGTGTTGGGATAGTGTCTGCAGGAGATACATTCTTCTCAAGCTCCCTGGCAACTGCGGCCTTGTTCGTCTTTCGTAGGGATCCATCAGCATTTGCCAGTGCCCACGGTAACGGACCTAGTGGGTGGGCCAGGACATCCTTCATGTTCACCTTTCTGCTCTCAGCGACAAGGATCATATGGCTGAACAGTTTTCGATCTGCCTTCAGAACAACATCTTGTGCTTTCTTTCCACGGGATGTCTTTGTGGTGACATTGGCGAATGTCTTCAGGCTTTGCTTGGACATCTTGTCGTGGAATTTGACAGATGGTTGATCCTCATCTAACCTTGTCTTCTTGAATGTCTGGTACACTTCTTCTCCTATTTCAAGCGCCTTCAGAAGGTCCCTTGGCCACGTCGGGTGGAGCCATGGTGCCAGTGGACAGACCAATCAGGTCAGTGTTGTCAGGGAACATTGGATTCAGCCAGTTGTTTTCCATGAGATCTATGAGGGACTTGGACAGCAGTTTCGTCTTTCCTGATCCTTGGAGCATGTATATCTGGATGAGACAGTTTGGAACTGCCCTGACCTATCATGTCCCCTCAGTGCTCTCAGATACATGGTCCTGTACTCAGCTGTCAGGTAGTACTTGCTCACAGCCCCCTGGTTTCAAGCTGAACCCCTTTGTCCCTCCTGCCGTCTGGGTGTCTTTGTTAACTGTCTCTTCGGTCGTTTGGTCAACAGGGATTCTTCCGAAGGGGTTGTTGGGACCGAGTTGAACTGAGAATCCCCCCTCGCATGAACTCAGCATACACGTCTGGGGTGTGTGGTGGGCAGCTGGGACATCTGGGCATAGTAGTATGGGACGGCTAGCGTGCATAATTCAGCCTGTCATATGCGAAGCACCATGGGATCATTGCACGAATTGATGCCAGGTGTAGCACCCAGTCTCCCTCTCTTGATGCTCGAATGAGACCCAGCAAGATCTCGACAATGTCCAGATACGACATCCAGAATGCTGAGAGGCTGCCGTTTCCACCTCTGAGGAACTCGAGGTATATTCCAAACAGTTCCATGATGCGTGCGCATGAGCGGTCACCGAGGACCTGCTTCAGGGATGCCTGTGAGATATCTTTGCAGAGGCTGTCAATGATCCTCAGTGTCTCATCCATGTGGACCACATCGTTGGCGTGAGTGGCTTCCAGCCACGAGAGGACTGGATTGTTGGAATCTGTCCATCAGGAAGGTTCGTAGCTAGTTTCAAAATTGCTGCATGTTTTCTGATCTGGGCTGCCCTCAGCAATGTTCTCCATGAGTCAATGTCTTGTAGTGAAACCAGCTTGTCTGTATTGTCATTGGAACAGTGGATGATGCACTCCACTCGTGGCCGCTTTAGTGGCAGGCTGCTTGCTCCGTCAGAGGCCATGTTCAGTCAGTTTTCACCTGCAACATAGAATTATCAATCCACATTACTATGTTGCACAAATTAGTAGTCTGCCAGTCCTTAATTATATTTAATTACACTTAATTAGACTGGTGAAACCAGTGGACTGATATCTGAAAGCAAATCAAGCATTCATGACTGGACTTATTCTAACCAGGTCTGCAAATGTATATCACCACTGATGAGGGGAAATCAGCACTTTACATATCTGTCATATATTTTCTGCTTAACTAAATAGACATAATTATTGCAGAGCCTCTTGTTCTTGCCTCACCTACCAGGAAAGTATCCACCAGTGGCCAAGTATACGGAATACGGAAGGAAAAACTGTGACACTGCCAGCATCCCAACATATATTTTGTTCTTAACTAAGACACTAAAACTGAAGAAAAAGTTAGTTTCCACACATGAATAAATACAAGAATATGTATTATATAGTATAACATACATGTCTTTATTACAAACATCCATTTGCTAAGATATTTAAGCATGTTACATTGTCTATTCAGCTAAAAAAATGATTTGGAAGATGATACTAGTAACAACAGCGCGGAGTTGCGGTATCGCGATTAATGCAAAAACAGCTTTCCTGCAAGAAAAATGAAAAGCTACCCATTTGGAATTGCTATCACATATTATTTTACTATATGGGTGTAACAAATAAATTGGCACCATGGAACTTTTGCCACCTCGGGTGGGTACCGATATCTGGTCTGGCCCATGGACCATGGAATGGTTAAAACTAAGAAATTTTCCAAAATAAACAAAATGCGAAAACAAAGCAACAGCGATACGGCAGAGATGCTTGCACGGCAAGATAACCACGTGAACTGAACGCTGGCTGGGCCACCTAGTGGCGGGTGGCGGAAGCTCACTCGCTCGTAACAGATCTCGGCTCGCATCACAAAGCAAAAAATCGACCGAGCGACGGCTCGTATCTCGGAAAACTCGTAAGTTGGTGCACTCGTAAGTCAAGGTTTCACTGTATATACATATATATATATATATATATATATATATATATATATATATATATATATATATATATATATATATAATATACGAGCAGAAGTACCCGGCATTGCCGGGAGGGGGGAGGGGAGGGGAGAAGAGGGGGGGGGAGGGGAGAAGAGGGGGAGGGGAGAAGAGGGGGGGAGGGTGAGGGGTGGGAGGGGAGGGGGGAGGGGGAGGGGTTTGGGTTATATATCTATATATATAAAACACAGTTTGTGTGTGTGTGTGTAATGTTACCGATAGACTCCGAAACGGAGAGGCTCACGTGCTTGATATTTGGCATAGACATGGCCATTGAGCCTGGGACGAACATGGCCGACCTCAAAAGATTTGACGATCTATATTTTTTATTCATATTTACCTCAGCGCATTTCAGCGAAGTACCCGCTAATCTCAGCCGGTGTCAGAACAGCTCGCTGATTTGCTCAGAGCGATCACGTGATGTGACCATTGCGATTCACTCCACATAGGTGGAGATGCAGTTACCGGGCGCCATCTTGGTTGGCATTCGATGCTGGGCGATGGTGATTTCCGTCACACGTTTGTACGTAATTCAGAGCGAAAAGCGATCGTGTTTTGTGTCGATTTTTGTCGATTTTGTGCGATATGAATTAAATGTCTTTGATAGGGACCGGTAATTCCGCCAGGGGCACTGCGCGCACTACTTACGTCACGCTGTGCATGGCACTCTGTGACCGCCGTTGCGGTGCAATGCTTTGCGGGCAAATCGTTTTTATGCCATGGTATGTCATATTTTGGACTTAACCACTCTTCATGACTGATCATGTGACATCTACACACTCATGGCTACCACCGAGACGGATCCTGGTTTCACGTGAGTAATATTTACCATATTTGCTCGATTTTTTAAACCGATGCATGCAAATATCGTGTCTATACCACACCTAAAATATTTTTTAGAAAGAATAAGCACATCTCCCCTTTGAAAGTGCCCCCTGAAGTGTGTCCAGGTGGAATTTCTAAGTCGTACGTCTTAGCAACTCTCAGCAATCTTTTACCGCATGGATTTATCTCGAGTATTTACTAAACTGTGCTAAGTTGAAGTTGCATACATAACTCAGCAGTTTTCAATGTAAATGGGTGTAATGTAACCTCCCCCCCTCCCCCCCTCCTCCTCCCCCCTCACCCCTCCCCCTCCCCCCCCACGTCATTTAAAAACACCTCACCACCACGAAATTAAAAACACCTCACCACCACGTCATTTAAAAACACCTCACCACCACAAAATTGAAAACACCTCACCTCCACGTCATTTAAAAACACCTCACCACCACGTAATTCAAAACTTCTCACCACCAAGTAATTAAAACACCTCACAGCCATAAAACACGTAATAAAAACACCTCACAGCCACAAAATTAAAAACACCTCACCACCACGAAATTGAAGACACCTCACAGCCACAAAATTAAAAACACCTCACCACCACGTCATTTAAAAACACCTCACCACCACGTAATTCAAAACACCTCACCACCACGTAATTCAAAACACCTCACCACCAAGTAATTCAAAACACCTCACCACCACGTAATTCAAAACACCTCACCACCACCACGTCATTTAAAAACTCCTCACCACCATGTAATTCAAAACACCTCACCACCACGTAATTCAAAACACCTCACCACCACGTAATTCAAAACACCTCACCACCAAGTAATTCAAAACACCTCACCACCATATAATTCAAAACGCCTCACCATCACGTCATTTAAAAACACCTCACCACGACGTAATTCAAAACACCTCACCACCAAGTAATTCAAAACACCTCACCACCACGTAATTCAAAACACCTCACCACCAAGTAATTCAAAACACCTCATCACCAACTAATTCAAAACACCTCACTACCACGTAATTATAATTACCTCACCACCACGTCATTTAAAAACACCTCACCACCACATCATCTTTTAAAAACACCTCACCACCACATATTTCAAAATAACACCACCATGTGATTCAAAACCACCAGCGTTATTAAAAACACGACACAACCACGGAAACAAAAGTTTGAGGGAGTCGTTAAGTGACAACACAGACACTGCCCAGATGTGTAGATACTGTCACGTGAAAAAGTAAGTACACCCCATGTAAAGTTTTGACTTTTTCAACATATTTCAACATACAGCTATTTGATCTTCATTTCAACAATATTGATAGATAAAGGTGATATAATATAACAAATATCATGAAACATTTACATTTTGTCATCCGTTGTATAATTATTTAAATAAACATAAATGCAAATTTCGCATGTGGAAAAAGTAAGTACACCCCTACATTTATCACTACTTCAAATACGTAAAATTAGAATCAGGTGCACCAGCTCAGGTGCAAATGACTGGAACATCGTTAGAGAGGATCTTGGAGGAACCTGTATTATTTAAACCTCAGACATTTAGTTTGGTTTGCTCTTTGTTGTTGAAGTGTGCGGCGTCACCATGCAATTACGAGCTGTGAGTATCAAAAGAGCTCTCTGAGGCCTTCAGAAAGAAGGTTATAAAAGCCTACGAGTCTGGGAAGGGATTTAAAAATATCTCCAAACAATTTGAAATCAATCATTCGACTGTCCGGAAGATAAATCTACAAGTGGAGAAGATTCCAAACAACTGCCAACTTGTTCAGGCCAGGCCGCCCCAGCAAGTTCAGCCCGAGAGCAGACCGCAAGATGCTGAAAGAAGTCTCTAAGAACCCCAGAATGTCATCACGGGACCTACAGGTAGCTCTTGCCACTGTTGATGTCAAAGTGCACGAGTCTACCATTAGAAAGAGGCTGCACAAATTTGATCGACATGGGAGGTGTGCCAGGAGGAATCCTTTGCTGTCCAGAAAGAACATCAGGGAAAGACTAAAATTTGCCAATGAACACCTCGGTAAAGACCAGCACTTCTGGAACAATGTGCTCTGGACAGATGAGTCAAAGGTAGAGCTATTTGGCCACAGTACCAGAAGACATGTTTGGCGAAAACCAAAGACAGCATTTGACCACAAGAACCTGATACCAACTGTAAAGCATGGTGGTGGAAATATTATGGTTTGGGGCAGCTTTGCTGCATCAGGGCCTGGGCAGCTCACCATCATAGAATCCACTATGAATTCTTCATTGTACCAGAGGGTGCTTGAGGATAACGTGAGGCCATCTGTCGGAAAGTTGAAGATCAACCGAAGGTGGACCTTGCAACATGACAATGACCGTAAACATGCCAGTAAATCCACCAAGGAATGGCTGAAAAGAAAGAAATGGAGGGTTCTGGAATGGTCAAGTCAAAGCCGGATGTAAATCCCATAGAGATGTTGTGGGGGGATTTGAAACGAGCTGTGAGCAAATTTTGATATGTCCACATATGTTAAAAAGACAAAAAACATTTCATGGAGTGTCTTTACTTTTTCCACATATGAAATTTGCATTTATGTTTATTTAAATTATACAATGCACTACAAAATGTAAATGTTTCATGATATTTGTTATATTTTATCACCTTTATCTATCAATATTGTTGAAATGAAGATCAAATAGCTATATGTTGAAATAGTCAAAACTTTTTGACTGGGGAGGGGGGGGGGGGAGGGGGAGGGGAGAGGGGGAGGGGGAGGGGAGAGGGGGAGGGGGTGAGGGTGAGGGGGAGGGGGGAGGGGGAAAAGGGGGAGCGGAGGGGGAAGGGGGAGGGAAGGGGAGGGCCAGTCAACAATGACGTTGCAGTTCTCATGGTCGGAGAGCAGCACAACAATCGCGACATCGTCCTGCATCTTCGCAACAGCACGAAGCGGATTTTGGAGACTCACCGATCCTGTGACGCCCTCCAGTACCGGCGTTGCCGGGCGGGGGAAGGGAGACCCGTCCATTCCCAACCCGTACATTCACCCTCTCGACTCAAGCTCACTCGGACAAAAGCCTCGCACAAATTACACCGTGAAGGCCCAATGGCCATGTCTATGCCACAAATCAAGTACGTGAGCGAGTCGGGCGCACTGAATTGAAAATATATAGAACGCTCATACTCAGTGAAAAGTGAAGCCGCCGTGTCGCCATCTTGGTTAGCACGACTCGACCAACTCGCTTCGCGGAGTTCGTTTGTTTTGAACGTGTGAATTACGTGCGAACGTGTAACTGTGAGTTTATGGTGGCAAGGAGCATCACGTGATCGCTCTGAGCGAATCAGCGCGCTGCTCTGCCACCTGATCAGATTCCGTGTATAATATTCCTCGCTGAAATGCGCTGAGGTAAATATGAATAAAAAATATGGATCTCGTAAAGATGAAAGAAAAAAAACCTATGTGGTGTGAATGGCAATGTTCCTCGCTGAAATGTGAAAAAACGCAATCGCTTTTCGCTCTGAAATACGTGCGAACGCGTAACTGAGTTAATGGCGGCAAGGAACATCACGTGATCGCTCTGAACGAATCAGCGCGCTGCTCTGCCACCGGTCAGATTCTGTGCATAATATTCCTCGCTGAAATGCGCTGAGGTAAAAATATGGTAAAAAAAATATTTTGAATTTTTTTTTTTTAGGTCAGCCATGTTCTTCCCAGGCTCAATGGTGATGTCTATGCCAAATATCAAGCACGTGAGCCTCTCCGTTTAGGAGTCTATCGGTAACATTACACACACACAAACTGTGTTTTATATATATAGATAAATGGAAGCAATGTTTCTTCCAGAATGGCCCTGTACTTGAACTGGTTCAGGTTTCCATTCAGAACAACCAGGTCAGTTTTGCCCCCTGCATGAAAAGCAGCCCAAACGGTCACCCCACCACCTCCAGCTTTGACTCTTGGCACTATACAATCTTTGTTGTAGGCTTCATGCACTTGTCTGCGCACTCGGACGTGGCCATCTTGACGATAGACCAGAAATCTAGACTCGTCACAGAAGATCACGTGATTCCAGTGTCCTGGCTGCCATTGACGGTGCTCTCTGGCCCACTGCAATCGGCGCTGGCGGTGTTGTCTAGTCAGGCGTGGCTTTCTCAGGGGACGCCTGGCACGATAGCCTGCTTGAACCAGTCGGTGGTTGACTAGCCTTCTGGATGCAGGCACATTTGTCAGTTGCGGCCACTCAGCCCTAAGCCGATTAGCTGACTTGGTACGGCCATTGCGGACTAACCGGTGCAGCTGGCGATCATCCCTCCTTGTGGTTCTGCGGGGACGTCCTGGCCTCGGTATTGGAGTCGGGACACCCCTCTGAGCATTTCGTTTCAGGATCTTTGACACCTGACCTTGAGTGATGCCATACTGCCGAGCAAGAGCACGCTGTTTCATGCCATAATTTCGTAAAGCCACCACTCCATGACAAACAGCATTGTCGAGTTGGCGGACCATCTCCAGAGGAAGCGGCAATAACTTTTGGAGACGTGCAGCAGTTGTTTTCCACTAATACAGAACGCAACAACCCTTGTATATCCGACTGTGAAGCCAATCATGAAATGCACCTGTCCGTACATTTTGCCACGCCACCTCTGATATAATCCTGTTGTTGACTTCTTGCTGCGACAGACAATCAGTGACATGGTTCTTTCAACAAATAAATCACCAAAGTGTAAAAGAAACTCACCAGATTGATATACTGAGTTAAGAAAGTAAACCCAAGTCAAGAAAAAAAAAATATACCATATTAAATGCCAAGTCTGTGTATGTATGTATATATATATATATAT
Source organism: Myxine glutinosa (assembly GCF_964187855.1). Lineage (NCBI taxonomy): Eukaryota > Metazoa > Chordata > Myxini > Myxiniformes > Myxinidae > Myxine > Myxine glutinosa. Next base: position 11,179,484 of record NC_136271.1, read on the forward strand.
ATATATATATATATATATATATATATATATATATATATATATATATATTGTTACGGATATGGGAGACGGCACTCCCGTTAGCAAGGGGGGGGGGTTAATCCCCTTGTCCAGTTAAGCTGGCCGTCTGCCGGTCCTGGAAGTATGACGTCACTTCCGGTCGGTGGTGAGTAGGGTTGTAAGCCCAATCCGTCCTACTACCTAATTACCACCACCGGCCGTAAGCGAGGGGATACTCCCACCCGGGCCGCAGCGTGAATGGATGCGCCGAGCGAAGCGAGCTGCGACTCGGGCCGTTAACAAAGGACTGAACCCGACTCCGAGCGTTGGCCGAATCGTGCCACAGGTACTCAATTGGGAAGGGACTAAAGCGATCGGGGGAAGAAGAAACCAAAGTAAAGGAAGAACAGATATTTATTAATTATGTACACGAAACACGAAGAGGAAATGGAAGAAGGGCATTTACAAGGAGAGGAAGAAGCAGATACACAGGGCAGCCTTAAAACAGTCTTATATTGCCATACGCCCAGACAGAACAAACAGACTCACACGAATAGGGACTGGCAGGAAGGAATGGCTGGAAGGGGGAGAAGGTCCAAGCAGATGGCAGGGCAGGAAGGTCCGGGCAGATGCACAGCGTCGAGGTCCGCTCCAGTCCACGCTCCGGTCCATGCTCCGGTCCACGATCCGGGCTTGAGGCGAAACCCGGCGGCAGTTGCGCGTATTGGTTTCACCTGGTCGGACAATGCGAATATATTCGGTATTGTCGTCGTCAACGGACCCACTCTCCTGCCTTACGATTCAGCGTGTTCTCATCTGGTACCTTGTATTTCGGACCTTCGCACTCATCTCTTGAAGCAGTCCCTCGCAGCCGCTTTTATTGGGCGTTCTTGTATCCAGCCGCCGGCTCCTCGGACACGCCTACCGGTCGGCTCACCTCGGCCCTGGTTGGCCGGCGAGGGCTCGCTGGCTCCTCCTCTTGAGGAGATATTGACAGGCCACGCCTCGTTCCTGGCGCTCGAACCCTCTCCTCCCCTTTTTCCTCCAGATTACCGCATGCGTAATGGCGGCTTGGGGCCAGCAAACAAACCAAGACAAGGGGCAGCGAACGCTGCCATACCGCTACTGCACTTTGAAGAGAGGGAGATGATTGGGGATAATTGAAGGGGCCTATCTTATTTGATTAATGCAACGTAGATTCAACTATTGGGAACACATCCTTAACTAAAACACATCATAATGAGATAACTACAGAGAGGTTCTATGGTGTTCTACGTGTTTTACATGGACTAACTAGGGTGCGATCTTTAATATCAGCCAATTAATGGGGATATTTACAGGGGATTATTTATAAGGGAACATTTACTAAAATGTACAAATGAAGGTTCTAAAAACCGTAACAATATATATATATATATATATATATATATATATATATATATATACATACATACATACATACATACATACATACATACATACATACATACATACATACATACATACATATGCGTGTGTGTGTGTGTGTGTGCGCATTTATACGTGCATCTCTGTGTGTGTATGTGTCTGCATCTGTGTGTGCTTTCTGTTTGTATGCATGGTTTATTTATTTATATATATATATATATTGTTACGGACACGACTTAGATGTTATGATGGGCCGAGCGGAATGGCCGCTGTGTTCGCACAAGTTACCCGATTATACTCGAACGTTGGCCGAGTCGCGCTACGCTAGATCAATGAAGGAAAGGACACAACGGCTAGGTTAAATGACACGACACCAGGGGTACAGTTCTCAAGGCCTCCGGAGGAGGTTATATTAGTTCGGAACGTTTAGATTACAGGGATGAGAGAGACAGCAAAGGAAGATAGGCACTTAGACACACTTATCTTAATTCCCGACAGACCACAGATAAACGGGACAAAACTGACTCACACGGGGATTGATGGCCAGGAGGGGCAGGTATTCGATGGCTCAAGGTGCACCTTGGCTCAGGGGCAAAATCGACCCGGTCCGGTCCAAAGATGCGGGGAGGTCGCTCAGCGCTCGGAAGTCGCGACTTGTCTTTCCAAGCTGGGGGCGCATCTGACCTCACGTCCGGTAAGTGGCTGCGCATATCCGGCGGGGAGTGACACGCCCTCGGCTCGTTAGCTCCGCCCCAGATGGAATCGGCCCGCCGCTTCTCACTGGCTGCGGGGGGTTACCGGGCTCCGCCCCTGACGAGGAGCTGACAGCCAGCCCCTTCGTGGTAACCCCGTGGAGCGCATGGGCAATGGCGGCTAACCAAGCCGGAGTGAGGACGCACACTCCCCGCGCCGCGCCGCGCCGCCCCCCTCTGTTGTTGTAGTTGTTGTAGTTGTTGTTGTTGTTGTTTCATGGGGAAGATGGGAGGAGGTATGGGGAGGTCCTAAACTCACTACTGGTGCCATACGATCACATTCTGGTGCAACGAAGAGTCAGAATTAATGGAAACGAGTCCTTAACTGACATAGACTAAGAATAACTAGCAAGAGGTCCGAAAGTTGTCTACGTGAGATGCGGTGGACCTGGGCACGACATTTAATGGGGGAAGAAGGGGAAGGTCGGTTCTACAGAGTGTTGTTTACAGACAATGGGACTAGGGAATGGGGGATTGGGGATAGTTGGGGAGTATTGGGGAAATAGGGGAATATTTACAAGCGGATATGGAGGCCAAATCCCATATCCGCAACATTGCACCCTTCTCTACCCTCGGGGCGTCCCGACCCGATAAATTTTTACCTATTTTAGTGTGGCACTCAGATGTAGTTCCCTCTACTATTAACTCTACCCTGAGTGCGACAGTTTTACAGATATTCACAAATGAGTAAATATGTCCCCCTGCGACGTTGCACCCTTCTCCTCACAGAAACACACCCACAGGATAACCGAATCGCGGAAAGAATTCGCAAACTAAACATACAGCCGGTAGGGGGCATTATTTACATAAGACTACGCTGATATTTACACTACGATCCAGGACCTGTTTTTGGAGGAACACATGCAGATGTTATGCATAGAGAGAGCACGCATGCCAGCATCGATACACCAACCCACGAGTGCTCTGTGGCCTTACGGCCTTTAATAATGTGCAGAGCACCCCTTCCAAGCACCAAAAGCACCACCCCAAGCACCAATCGGTGCAGTCACCATTGTTCATTAAAATAAAAACAACAACCCCTAACCCTGCAGGTGTCTCTTGCTCTTCGTGTGGTGCACTTGGCCTTCTTGCTTCCCTAGAACTAAAGAAAGGCGCCAACCGCGTCCATTTCTTTATTGTGGCCGTCAAGGGGGCCAACTATTAGTGGTTCACCTGTTTGGCATAGGTGCCACGTTGACCCAGAGGTCCATCAATGGGTGGTGCTTGGCCGCAAAAGAACTGCGGTCCATTGTGGGTGGCCACCAAAATTGCGGTCCTTTGGGTGTATCGATCCAGGCAGCAAGCAGCGAAAGTGCAGGCCCACAACTGTGGAGCCAGCACCTCTCTCTCCTCTCTCTCTGCCCCAAAGCCAGATCCTCGGAGGTGGGAGACAAAAGAAGCAGACAAGTGAGTAAGGGGGTAAGGGCGCAAAAGTGCACGCAATGCAAGGTAATGCACACTGGGGGCACATGGGAACCAGGTGAGACAGGTACGTTCCTACCGTACGCCCCCCCCCCCCAACCAGGTAACCTACATGGCCCCTCCCTTACCCCTTACTGTATCCACAAAACACAACACTACCCATAAACATCTACTTTACCAATCAACAAACGTCCCTACTGTCTTCCCCGTTCCTCCCATAAACCAAATTCGTCTTCTCTCCCTCCTAACCAATCAAATTTGCCATTTTCAACTCTCATCAAAATTTGCCATCTCCAACTCAACATCATAATTTGCCATCACCAATTCATCATCAGTCCCTCCTAAGGAGGGAGAGATGGAATCATCCCAATGTCTCATCCACGTCGTGATGCGTCTCACAAATCCAACAGCAATTCTCCTTCCTGCAACACAAACAAAGAAAACACAGGTGTGGAGTCATCATCACCACAGGTAAGTGGCTGCGTATGGTGCGACAGGTTCATCAATCCTAACTATTTCCTAAATGACTTTAACAACTTTACATTACCCGGGGTCTTTCTCCTGCCAAACCATTGGCCCTCTTACACTATGGGTTCTAAAAACCAATTCCCATTGGCCAAACTGTGGTGCTTTTCAATTTGGGGTCTCACTCCCCCGATTCATCTCTCGGTGCCCTCGCACAATTTCGGGGCTGCGACGTGTAACTCTCCTAGCCGGTCTACCCACCTGCACACCTCCACCACTGCAGTTGCCTCCGAGCTTACCTGCTCCTTACCCTAACCTAACTACCTGGGGAAGGCCCTCTGGCGCTCTCCCCACTCGGTGCCCTCTCTGGCACTGGGCTACCCGGGTCCGTCCTCCGGATCCTCGGGCCCCACTGACACTAACGGCTCCCAGAGCCCACCTGCGGCCTCACCTGGCCGACATCCTCACAGTGGTGGAGTGCCCAACCAACTACACACACTAACAGGCTACACGCCCAGCCATTTCCACAACACTAATGCACCCATCCACAATACCATTCTGCAACCGCAACACAAATGCCAATATCCAACCACAATTTACCTATACCCTCTACCTAACACTTACACTACCCGCCCCGGGTACTCGTGAAAGGGGTCCACTCTTCCCCCATCCACACCTTCGCACCATGCACACCACTCCGTACCACTTACTCCAACTCTCTCCACACACCTGTACTTGCACACCTGTGCTCTCACACCTGGTGCCACCTGCACCCTTCTCTCCCCAAGCGCATTCGCGCTGATCCACACACTCACTACTCATACACTGCTCCACACACCTGTCCAGTTGCACACCTGTGCAATCACACCTGTTCAATTCTCACACACACGGCATCATCGCAGCTAACTACTCCCTTCTGAAACTTGCGCTTCCCAGTCGTCCCTTTAAACTATTGCGCTCTCCCGTCATTATCATCCACACTAATCTACCTGCGTCCCCACTACAGGTATCAGTCACTAACTAATCTTAACGTTACCTACTGTCATCTTCGCTAGATCCCTATCAATATCCTAACCCACCCGGGCTAGTTTTCACTGCCATACACCCCATAAGTTATTGCGCATTTGCCCCACTTTATATGGGAAGGGTGGCAAGGATGCCACCCTTACCCACCGGGCCCATTGGTCATCAATCCCCCAGTCCTCTGGCACTAATAAGCCCCCCTTATTCAGAGGTACTGGGTCCCGCCTCGGCATCTAAAGCCGAGGCAATCCACGGGGGCGCCTGCTCGCCGGTGTAAGGTCTTATCCGGTCGGCGTGGACGATCCGAGGGAGGGCTCGTGGCCCCATTTTGATCTTAATGACCACGTCACAGATTTGCGACAGGACGACTCCTGGGCCTTGCCAGGGGGAGGTGAGTTTTGGGCACCTTCCCTTCCGCCTCCGGGGATTAAAGAACCAAATCTTCATCCCCGGAGCGTATTGACTCCCGTGGCTCCGGTCGTCGTACCTGCGCTTCATCTTTTCCCCCGCCAGATGGAGTTGGCGGCGGGCGAAGGCATGGACTAGCTCCATGCCTTCCTCTAGGTGACGTGCGTACCCCTCCCTCGGCGGGTTAACCACTGTGTCTGGCACGGGACCGCATAGCAAGTCGGCGGGAGCCCGTAACTCCCGCCCATACATAAGCAACGCTGGACTGCATGCGGTGGCCCCGTGCTGGCTGGTTCGGTAGGCCATTAGCAAATAAGGGAGATGTTCGTCCCAGTCATCCTGACGGGTGGCGGTGAACAGTGCCAGTTGTTGGATTAGAGTTCGGTTAAATCTTTCCACCATCCCGTCAGATTGAGGTCTTAAAGGCGTTGTTCTGGTTTTCCGAATTGACAGGAGACTGCACACATCTTTTAGCAATTTGCTCTCAAAATTTCGTCCCTGGTCGGTGTGCAACTCCTGTGGAATCCCATGCCGGCACACAAATCCTTCCACGAAGGCCTGCGCTACCACCCCTGCTTCTTGGTTGGGGAGGGCGTAGGCCTCCGGCCACTTGGTGAAGTCGTCCATCACAACGAGGATGTACTTATTACCTAGGCGGGTGCGGGGTAGTGGGCCTAGGATATCCATGGCCACCCGCTCTAGGGGGGCCCCCACCTGATGTAATTGAAGGGGGGCCCTCCTCCTCCGTGCTGGTCCCTTTTTGGCAGAACAGGCGTCGCATCTCCGACACCAGTCCTGTATGTCGCGCCCCATATTCACCCAATAGAACCTCCGGCGGACCCGAGATATTGTCTTTGTCCTGCCCAAATGGCCGCCGGAGCGGGTACCATGCACCTGTTGCAATATGACGTTCTTGAATTTGTCAGGGACTATCACCAGCCAGGAAGTTCTATCAGAGGGAACCTCCACCCACTTGCGATACAAGATGTTGCCTTTCAATTCCAGGGTCTGCCACTGAGCCCAATACGCCTTTGTTTGCGCCCCGAGGGGGGTGACCTCTTCCCCCTTTGGTCTTTGCCCCAATTTGACCCATTGGAACACCGGCCCCAGAACAGGATCCTCCTGCTGGGCCGTGCTCCAAGCCAACTCTCCAAATTCCTCGTCCGCGGTTAGTGGCAAAATTGGCCCTCTCACCCGGGTTGCCCGGACGACGAGAATCGGGGCGGAATCGCCCAATTGCTCCCTCTCCTCGTGTCTCGCACAAAATTTACAGTTTTCCCCCAGACAAGGACGCCGAGAGAGTGCGTCCGCATTACCATGGGCCTTCCCGGCCCTATGGGCCACATCAAAATCGTACTGCTGCAACTTTTCCAACCACCTTGCAATTTGGCCCTCCGGTTCCTTGAACCGAAGGAGCCATTGCAAGGAGGAATGGTCAGTTCTAACCAAAAATTTCCGCCCGTACAGGTACGGGTGGAAATGGTTCATGGCAGCCAGCATGGCCAATAACTCTTTGCGAGTGACGCAATAATTTCGCTCGGGCCTACTTAAGGCCCGACTATAGTAACCAATCACTCTCTCCACGCCCTCCTGTGTCTGAGACAAAACTGCGCCCAATCCTTCCTGGCTCGCATCCGTGTCCAGGGTAAATGCCCCGTCACTAGTGGGGTAAGCTTGAAGGGGTGCGGATGTTAGACACCCCTTCAATTTTTGGAAGGCCTCGTGGCACTCCCGGGTCCAATTAAATCGCGTCCCCTTCTCCGTAAGCTGGTGGAGGGGACGGGCCAACTCCGCAAATTTCGCCACAAAGCGCCGGTAGTAGGAGCAGAGTCCCAAAAATCCCCGCACCTCCTTGATGGTACGTGGTGCGGGCCACTCCTCTACCACTTTAATTTTGTCTGGGTCCGTTTTTACCCCCTCGCGGCCGATCACGTGACCTAGATAGGCCACCTCTCTTGCAAACAAAGTGCACTTACTCGGGTTCAGCTTCAACCCTGCCTGTCTGAGGCACCCGAACACCTGGTCCAAATTAGCTACTGCCTGGGGGAACGTTTGGGCATGTACCAGGACGTCATCCAGGTACACCAGGCATGATTGCCATGGCATGCCGCCTAGTACATGCTCCATCAATCTTTCAAAGGTGGCGGGGGCGTTACACAAACCAAACGGCATCACAGTAAACTGATACAGTCCCTTACCTGTGGAAAATGCCGTTTTCTCCTTCCCTGCCCTATCCATCTCCACCTGCCAATACCCACTCTTGAGGTCCAAAGTTGTGAACCAATTTGAGCCCGCAACGGCATCGAGGGTGTCATCAATCCTTGGCAGGGGATATGAGTCCTTGAGTGTCACGTTGTTTAGCTGGCGATAGTCCACGCAGAACCACGTGGTCCCATCCTTCTTTTTGACCAGCACAACAGGTGACATCCAAGGACTTCCCGAGGGCTCGATCACACCTGCGTCAAGCATTTTTTTAACCTGCTCGTCAGCTTCCGCCCTCTTGCTCCAAGGGAGCCGTCGGGCGGCCTGACGAATAGGCCGGGCCTCACCGGTGTGGATCTGATGTTTCACCAGGCCCGTACGTCCAATATCCTCGGTGGACAGGGAGAAGAGGTCCAAATGGGACCCAACCAGTTTGTGTAAGGCCTCCCTCTGGGTACCTCCCAACTCTACGCTACTACGATTTACCATCTCGCAAATGGGATCGGGCCAATTCCTACTTCTTATTGAAGGCTCCCGCCGGGGTCGGCTCGGCTGGACGTTCTCGCCCCTCACTGTCGCGACTTCCTTAACTGGGGTGCAGCCAGCTACCCTCGTGCCCCTTACTATAGTGCGTGGTTCTGTACTCATATTTATTACTCGGACGGCCACTACCGGTCCGTCCGTTTTTACAAGGGTGCGGCCCACGATTAAACCCGGTATGGACTGCGCTGCCACCGGTTCGACCAGGCCGCAGGACTCCTGCCACGTTGGGCGAGCTGCCCACCGGGCCGGCACTATCGCCTCGGCCCTTGGGGGGATGGTCACGGCCTCGGAAGCCTCCAGCTCCGCTCTCTCGGCCGTGCTCACTCCCCCTAACGGCAGCTCCTCTACTCCCACCTGCAGGATCCCCCGGCACAAGTCAATTTTACAGCCGCTGGCAGTCAACAGGTCCAACCCTATTAAACATGGGTCGCACACCTCCGCCACCCAAACATCTATCTCCCTCCTTACCGACCCTAACTTGAGGGTCACAGAACCACGCCCTATGATCGGGGCCGTTACCCCGGTAGCAAGCTGCAAACTATAATTTTGCAGGCGCTGGATCTTATCCCAGCCACCTGCGCTCGAATCAAGGACCACAGGGCTGATGATCGTGGCGCTAGCTCCTGTGTCCACTACGGCGTCTACCCCCACGCCGGCAATTTTGCATCTAATTGTCAGGCTACCGGTTCCAATTTGGCCACAATAAATGACCTGTCGCGTCAATGAGGGCTCTCCTCCATCCTCTGCTGCCGAACACCGCCCTACATGCCCGACACCTTCTAGTTTCCCGGGGTCTGGCGGGGGGGTGTCTGGGGTCGGCTAACCCGCTCCCCCCTGGGCGGAGTTGAGGACCTCAACCGCCGGGGATCATCCCGGCGCGTGGCTCGACAGTGCCGCGCCAGGTGACCCAGACGGTTGCAAGTATAGCACCTCACCTGGTAAGGTGCTTGTCTCCGGAATTCCAAATTTCCCCCCCTGTAGGTCCGAATTGGGTTACCCGCTCGTGGTCCACCGCGGGCCACCTCCGGGGCCGCCTGCCATGGTCCAGGTCCCGCCAGGCGCTGGTCCACCAGCCTCCGGACCATGCCCGCCAGGTCAGGACTCACGTCGGGGGCGGGCCCCCTAAGGGGTCCGCCCTCCATCGGGGGTCCTACCTGGCGGACCGCCATTGCGAGACGCTCGCCCCCCCCGGGCCAGGGGCCTCGCTGCTTCCCAACGGGCCGCAGCGTCAGCCGCCTGGCTCAGAGTCTGCGGGCGCCACATGGCGAGCTGTTGCCGGAGCTCAATATCCGGGAGGGCCTGGATAAAATGGTCCAGCGCCAGGCTTTCCCGGGAATCCGCTGCCATGCTAGCATGTGCGATCCCCACTGCGCGGCGAATGTCGTGGGCAAGTTCCCCGATGGCTTCCTGGGGCTTGCGTTTTCGCAGCGCGAGCTGAGCTTTAACAAGCTCGCTCTGCTGTTCAATGCCGAATCGATTAATTAGGGCGTCGCGGAGGGCTGGCAGGGTGAGAGCACCCGCTGGTAATGCCGTCAGCACCTCCGCCGCCGCGCCGCGCAATGCGGCCACCAGGTGTACTCCACCTTCGTCCTCACCCCAACCGTTGCCCTTACACACACAGTCGAACTGCGCCAGGTACGCGCGTAGATCACTCTTGCCGTCATACGGCGCGAGTGGGACCTTGTGGGACCACCTCGTATGCGAGTCGTTGCCCACCTGCCGGACCCCGTGCGTCGCCCCTTGCGGGGTCAGCGCGGGGCCGAGCCGGCCGGGCCCCCACAGTACATTACCCCCAAGGGGCTCTCGTGCCTCCCCGGTCCCTCTAACAACTACCCCCGTTGGTGTCGATGCATGGGTCACACTTCCGCAACCCGCTACCCATTCCATACCACCACAACCTTGCTCACCCACACCTCGCACCTCTCGTTCCATACCCTCCGGACCAGCCATACACCTCACTCGTGGCCTCTCACGAACATCCGGGTCTATCTCGACCCCCAAGCTTATTAAATCACCTGGCGCATCATACGCACGACCATATTGGTCACCACTTACACCGGGTCCTCTTTCTCTTCGCTTCTCCTCCATCACCTGCGAATCCCTCATCCGGTTAATGAGCACATCATCACGATCCGAACACAGACTTTGGACCAATTCTTTTACTTCCTCCTTTATCTCTTTCTTATCCTCTCTCCGTCGCTTCTTAATTTCGCTCACCCCTTATTCCACTTCTTCTAATTTCTGCTTCACCTCCTTCATCTCCTCGTGCGCCCCTTTAAGTTCTTCCTCTAACTCCACTTTATTTTTTTCTATGTGCTCCCGCCCCTCCCGCTCTTTAACCTCCATCACCTCTACCACCTTGTCCATTTTCCTCGTCAGGTCCTCATGTACCGTCTGACACTCTTTTTTAATTACCCCTACGTCCTTTTTCATCTCCTTCTGTGTCGATTTTAAACCCTCTATTACCGCTGTGTTCTTCTTTACCTGGTCCCCCAACTCCTTTTGTCCCACTGTCAGTTGTTCTACTCCCAGCGTCAACTCCTCTATACCCCCTTGCAATTTTACAGTCCCCTTTCTCACCTCCTTCTCCATGCGCTCCTTACAGTGCCTCACCTCCTCGCGCACTCCTCCGACCTCCTCACTCACACCTCTTCTGATCTCCTCTCCCATCACTTGCATCTCCTGCCCAGATGCCACCCTCATCTGCTCCATTTCCTCCCTGTGAGCATCCAGTTTGGTCTCTACCCCCATTCTGACCCCCTCTATCTGCTGCCCCATTTGTTTAACTTCCCTTTCCGCTTGGTCCCTCATGTCCCTCAATTTGCCTTCCATCCTGTTTTCTAACCCCTCTAACCCGTTTTGCATCCCTTCCATTTGATTCTCTTGAGCGGCCATTCTGTTTTCTACCCCCATTAACCCCTCCTGTATTTCCCCTAATCTATCGTCTAATTTCCCAAATTTCTTGTCTAATCCCTTAAAATTATTGTCTAATCCCTTAAAATTATTGTCTAATCCCTCACCAGTACCCCTCGCTTCGTCCCTCATTGCCCCCATTTGGCCCTCTAATCGCTCACCCAATCGCTCAATTTGGCTCCCCATACTCATCTGTACAGCTGCCTGTAGCTGCGCAATGAGGGCCTGCATGTCAATCGGCTGCATGTTAAAGCCCGTTGATACAGCGGGCTCGGCTACCGCGCGCTCTTGCGAGGCGCCATTTTGCGCGCCCGCAACGTCGGGCGCAACGACGCTATTTTGTGCGTCTGCTACCCTCACTGCTTCGCTCTCCTCATGTCCCTCAATTTGGTCCTGGATCGACCCTGCCTCACTCTCCTCTACCGGACCCCAGCCGACTCGGTCTGCCATAGCGCGACTTTCAAAATTCGGGTTTTTATATTTTGTAAAACACAATCAAATTTCGCCGTTATAATTTCGAGCGCGTAAAACGCGCTCCGGATCGAATCTCACTCCTCGACACCAATTGTTACCCTAATGGTACAATTGGTGTTCCAAAATTTGGGCTAAATGAATTTAGTCCCAGGTCCGAATCCGACACTCCTGACACCAATTGTTACGGACACGACTTAGATGTTATGATGGGCCGAGCGGAATGGCCGCCGTGTTCGCACAAGTTACCTGATTATACTCGAACGTTGGCCGAGTCGCGCTACGCTAGATCAATGAAGGAAAGGACACAACGGCTAGGTTAAATGACACGACACCAGGGGTACAGTTCTCAAGGCCTCCGGAGGAGGTTATATTAGTTCGGAACGTTTAGATTACAGGGATGAGAGAGACAGCATAGGAAGATAGGCACTTAGACACACTTATCTTATTCCCGACAGACCACAGATAAACGGGACAAAACTGACTCACACGGGGATTGATGGCCAGGAGGGGCAGGTATTCGATGGCTCAAGGTGCACCTTGGCTCAGGGGCAAAATCGACCCGGTCCGGTCCAAAGATGCGGGGAGGTCGCTCAGCGCTCGGAGGTCGCGACTTGTCTTTCCAAGCTGGGGGCGCATCTGACCTCACGTCCGGTAAGTGGCTGCGCATATCCGGCGGGGAGTGACATGCCCTCGGCTCGTTAGCTCCGCCCCAGATGGAATCGGCCCGCCGCTTCTCACTGGCTGCGGGGGGTTATCGGGCTCCGCCCCTGACGAGGAGCTGACAGCCAGCCCCTTCGTGGTAACCCCGTGGAGCGCATGGGCAATGGCGGCTAACCAAGCCGGAGTGAGGACGCACACTCCCCGCGCCGCGCCGCGCTGCCCCCCTCTGTTGTTGTAGTTGTTGTTGTAGTTGTTGTTGTTGTTGTTTCATGGGGAAGATGGGAGGAGGTATGGGGAGGTCCTAAACTCACTACTGGTGCCATACGATCACATTCTGGTGCAACGAAGAGTCAGAATTAATGGAAACGAGTCCTTAACTGACATAGACTAAGAATAACTAGCAAGAGGTCCGAAAGTTGTCTACGTGAGATGCGGTGGACCTGGGCACGACATTTAATGGGGGAAGAAGGGGAAGGTCGGTTCTACAGAGTGTTGTTTACAGACAATGGGACTAGGGAATGGGGGATTGGGGATAGTTGGGGAGTATTGGGGAAATAGGGGAATATTTACAAGCGGATATGGAGGCCAAATCCCATATCCGCAACAATATATATGTTTATTTTTTGTGCTCTATCTCTCTCTTTCTTTCCTTCTTTTTCTTTGTCTATGGAGGGGTGAATATTGCAGATAGTTTTTGTTGGGTTCGCCTGGCTGTGCCTGGATGGGTTTGAGGACAGAGGAGTAGCAGCCAAAACCCAAACCCTATCCAGGTTCCTCCTGATGATTCTATCTTTGTCTTTTTGGGTTTCTGCTGATACTCCAGTGCTGTATTTGGTCAATAATTTTGATTAGGTGGTGCTATATCATTTCTGTAAGTTGGAAGTTTTATGTTCTTTTTGGACATGTTATTGGTCTATAATTGTGAGGTATAGACTTTGAGTTTCTTCTGATTTTTTGATGAGGAAGCTGTTACCCTCTGTGATCCATTCGTCCATGAACTTTTCTACTTTGATACATTTGTGGAATGCTCGAGCAGTCGAGCATAGTGTTTGTGAAGAGCTTAAAGTTGCTTCAGCCAGAAGACTAGGATCCCATCTGGGAAACTTTTTCAAGTTGGCATTTTTTCCAGTTGTTTTCTTATATCTTCTTCATCAATTATACCTGGGGGAATTTCTGTTAGATGCTTCTTTTTCTTCTCCAATTTTGGGATCCATTCTGCCTCCTTGTTATGTTATGTTCGATCTTCATAAATTCCTCCCCAGAAGTGTTTGCGTGTGTTTGTATCGATGGTTATCTCCATCTGTAGGTTTCAGAAGGTGGAACAGAGTCCTCCCAAGTCTCAAAGTATTCACCTTCATGTGTGTGTATTCGTCGTGTGTGTGTGTGTGTGTGTGTGCGTGTGCATGTGCACCTGTGTACACCCCACTACCCCTCTCCTATTTGTTATGTTATATATCATCATGCTTATCTGAATTACGATTATGAAACATCTTTATGCGCATAGCCATGACGGTTCATAACAAATGTTATGAATAGTGGGAGAAATGTTTTTTCCTGGTGCGATGTTTCTTGCTATGATGGCACCGAGTGGAGATCAGGTTTAATTTCGTTTTACTGTTTTTTCTTTTTCTTGTATTTCCTTCTTCATATATTTATTGCTGAAACTTTTTTGTGCAGTAAACTGAACAAGAGAAATATAATAATAAATGTGAATAATAAGATCTTTCCATTTTTCTATCTGAGCAGTTGTTTTTCTTTTATGCTGTGATGGGAAAAATACAATTGCTTACATCCATGTTTTTTTTTGGAATCTTAATATGTTTTCCTAAAACGTGTAATTGATTTTATTACAATTTCATCAAAATATGCACTGGTAGCTTCTCTCAAGCAGCTATATCCGTTTTATGGGATTTTCAAAACTGAATATGCGTAATTTCTCCGATCGTAACCCCAGAAACTCCCCAGTGTCCAGCAAGTTCCAGCCAAGGACATTTGTGTTCTGGGTACGACAGTTTGGCGAGGGACCTCAAACAATTTTGCAAATTCAAATTCATACCTATGAACATTGATGTTGCCATCCTTTCTGCAGATTTCATTTTTAAAATTTATTTTACAGGTGCATCATAACATATGTTACAGATTGCTAGAAAGTGAACCAAATCACTGTAGGTGGGGGGTTAGCTGCAACATTTAAGATAAGACAGGATAAGTGGCGGAAATTCTGCCGAGACAAATTCGGCAAGCTTAAATTACAGAAGCGCACAATGGATGGAGCTCAAGAACCTGTAAAGTTTAGTAGGTGTAGTCTCCAATGAAGAATGAAGACTTTCCGTTTTTTTTTTTTCTTCTTTGAAGAAAGTCCAGGCGAACTTCACAGGGCTCGCACATTTAACCTGCAATCAAATGTGAGAAAAAGCGCATTTGTCTTGACATAGACTCTGCTACTGGCCAAGTTGAGCTCAGCTGATATGGTAGCACATGCCATGTATCATATGAAATGCCTGGCAACACTCAACAAAAGGGTTAAAATAATCAAGAAATGTTACTTACAATTTTCAGATATTTTAGTTCTAATATATAATTGTTTAAGCAGCATATGAGAACTGTCACAATTCAGTTTGCTCATTAACTTGACTTTTTAAAGATAACACAGTGGTTTCTGCTGAATGCTAAGCTTATGTGGCAGTTATTTTGAAAATCAGTGGCCACTTTGAATGATATTTGCATGGCTTCAGATAGGACATTGATCACTATTTCAATAACTGTAAACCCACCAAGTTTAATATGAGTTCCCTTACAAGGAACTTCAATGCAGGAAGAGGCCTTTAAACCCATCAGACCTACGCAATGGTTGCTAACCTATGGTTCTTTGTCCATGCTCTCACTTTTATAAATTCTGAACGTCAAGCAAGGAAGCAGCACATAGCTTTTTAAAGGTCCTTGGTATAACTCGACCGGGGCTTGAACAACCGATCACAGACTCAGACCGGATGCTCAAACCGTTACACTACCGAGTCTAGCTTTGCACGTTAACTAAAAGTTTGGCGATCTGAAAGACTATTCAAAAGCTTTTAGGTGACTTGTGAAGATTTTGGGGGCGATATCAAAAATGGCGGCCATTTTAAATTCATTTAATTTGGGGAAAAAACAAGTTTTATCAGCTGAATTTTGATAAAATATGTCGTTCAGTCATGCAAAGTTTGACTTTTAACCAAAAGTGCACAATGCAGTCAATTTTCTGCCCCATATTGCCCCACTAGAAGGCCACATTTAAGATGATTTAATTGCATGAAATTTCAAACCAATACAAAATTTTTTCCTGATGCGACTTATAATGCCTTCAGTAAGTATTCATACCTCCTGACTTTTTTTACATTTTGCTGGATAAAATTGAGATGTTTTGTCACTGATCTACACATAATACCCCATAATATCAAAGTAGAGTTTCTTGTTTAGAAATTTTTAAAAATAATTAAAAATGAAAAGCTGAAATGTCTTGAGTCATTAAGTATTCAACCTCTTTGCTATGACACACCAAATTGAGCTCAGGTGCATCCACTATCCTTTGATAATCTTTGAGATGTCTCTACAACTTGATTGGAGTCCACCTGTGGCTAATTCACTTGATTGGACATGATTTAGAAAGAAACACACCTTTCTAAATAAGGTTCCACAGTTAATAGTGCATGTCAGAGTAGAAACTCTACCATGCAGGCCAAGGAAGTGTCCATAGAACTCCGAGATAGAATTGTGAGGAGGCATCGATCTGGGGAAGGGTATAAAACAATTTCTAGAGTGTTGAAAGTTCCCAAGAGCACAGTGAGCTCCATCATTAGGAAATGGAAAGAATATGGAAACACCCAGACTCTTCCTAGAGCTGGCCTTCCGACCAAACTGAACAACCAGGCAAGAATGACCTTGATCAGGCAGGTGACCAAGAACCCAATGACCACTCTGACAGAACTACAGAGTTCCTTGTCTGAGATGGGAGAACCTGGCAGAAAGACAACAGTCTCTGCAGCACTTCACAAATCTAAGCTTTATAGGGGATTGGCCAGACGGAAGCCACTCCTGAGAAATAGGCACATGACTGCATACCTGGAGTTTGCAAAAAGGCACGTGAAAGACTTTGCGAGCATGAGGTAAAATATCCTGTGGTCTGATGAGACGAAACTTGAATTCTTTGGCCTGAAGGCAAAGCACTATGACTGGTGTAAACCCAGCATAGTTCATAACCCATGTAACACTGTCCCTACTGTGAAGCATAGTGTTTTCACCTAACCGATTCGTCCCCCAAGTTTAGTCATTACTCGTCCACAACTTTTTGAAATATAATTTTATATCACTTTTCGCCTGATCTCTCAATGGTGAAGAATCACTTTAAAAATGTAATAATTCTCCTATCCGAATCCATATTCAGATCTTCACTAAAATCAAATCGAATCGATTTAGAATTGTCACACAACCAACCTGTCTACCGAGTTTTGTCCAAATCCATCCACAACATTTTGAGATATCTTGTTCTTTATCGTTTTTGGCCCCATCTCCAAATGGTGAAGAATCACTTGAAAAATTCTCGTATCCGGATCTGGATCCGGATCTTCACCAAAATCTAATCATTTCGTCCTTGTCACATACGCTACATGTCTGCCAAATTTTTTTCGAATCTGTCCACAACTTTTTGAGATATCTTGTTCACAGACGAACAGACAGACAGACAAACAGGGGTGAAAACATGACCTCCATCCACCTTCGGTGGCGGAGGTAATAATCGATGGATTCGGTTGTCCCTTTGGCACCTCATGATCCTTAACTGATTCTAGTCTGCAGTCAATCTTTCATCCTGCGGTAAATGATGCATCTTGAAGTTTATCTCTTTCGTTGGTTTGCCTTATTTTTCATTTAATAATATTGTCCTTCGTGCATGTACCATCTTACTATAATTCACCAAATGTCTGTCTGTCCGTCTGTTCCCAGGTAGCGCAAAAACGGCAGAACCGATCGCAACGAAATTTTGGGTGGGTAATCCTGGGACCCCCTGGAGTAAAATAGGCTATATTGTTTTTTCAATTTTTTTCCAATTTTGCAATTTTTCCAATTTCCAATTTTTCCAATTTTCCAGTTTTTCCAAACACGATGAAATAATATTTACCGATATGCACAGTGATGTGGGTTTTATTGAAATTCTACAAATACTGTTTAGATTTTGATGATTTGCGTGTGATATGATTTAACGGATGTTTATAAAAATCGTTTAAAATTAAAAAAAAGCCTTCAATTTCTGATATTTTGCCTTTTCATTTGGGCCTCCCAATTGTAGCCCCGCCCTTAGGGTGGGTACCGTTGCTAGTTTTTAAAATCTTTGGTTTGACTCGACGAGTTTCAGAATCCTACTCACAAACTCTGCGCAGACACTAACCGCAATTCCCCGGACTTTGTAACAGTCGTTCGTCTTTTTCGATTTCCACTTTTGCGGTCCTGTTTTTCTTTTGAGTGTGTTTGTTGTATTTTATTATACAATGTCAAACTCTAATTCATAGTCGATACACTCGCTTGCTTCGGTCTTTTTTATATATTGTGACGTGTGTTATAACATTGGTTTCTTTATAAAGTCATAGCAATTTGAACAGGTCCATCTACACTAATTTATTAGTGGATGTTTCACCAATGGTGGACAGAGGTAAAGAAGTGGACTAAAAAACGTTTCTATACATCGGTGTAAACACATATTTGAACACATTTTAAATTATTACAATGGCTGATCCCCATTGCAGTGGAAACTATTTCCAAAAGATTTGATCACATTTTAAGAGTTTTCAAAACTTGTGCAACACATTTGTATGCATGAGTGTGCAGTGTTTTTCTTGTTCATGGCATTTTTAATATGACATTGAAAAATGAACGCAATATACTACCTTGGAAGGAAAGGGTAAGAAATGTTTCAGGGTTTATTTGATGGGACGTGGAATCGTGAATACATCAGCTTCGGTCAATCCAATGCTCGATGCCTGGCAAAATGTAATGCTGGGGGGATGTGAAAAGGCAAAAATGATCTCTTGGGGAATTTTTCAAGAATTTAAACCAGTATTGTGCCCATATGCTTGTCATATAGTGGAATATGATTATCAAATCCAGAAATGGATTGTGAACATTTCCAAATCATCAACATATATAGAACAATGTATGTCCACATTAGTCATGGCCCTTTGTCATGCCCTGACGAATCATATACAAGGAAGATTTGTGCAATTCTTGTACAGCTTCACATGTAATGCAATTCCTGTTGACATTTTATTATGGATTTTATTTTAAACACAACAGTATGGAATTCATTACATGATATGTACATTACATTGCATGACATTATATTCATTACATTACCTTACATTATGGAATTCAAAAGTGTCCTCAACTTAGAGGAATTTTGGCCTAATGTGAAGATAATTAGGAATGCATAATGCGCTCCATCTCTTCGCTTCATGCCAACCCTGTTATGAGCAATATTTATTCGGTGGGAACACGACATAGAACATAGATGCATGTCGTGGGATTCATCATTTGTCACATTATCAAACTGGAACCATATTACCTCCGCCATGCTGAACAGTTTACGTTTTGTATTCCACTGATAGGCCGGATCTGGATCCGGACCTGTACCAAAACCTAATCGGTTTGTTCTTGTCACTGACCGTACCAAACTCATCCACCAAATTTTGTCCAAATCCGTCCACAACAACTTTTTGAGACATCCCGCTCACAGACACAGTCAGGAGTGAAAACATATAACCTCCGTCCACTTTCGGTGGCAGAAGTAATTTCAAAAACACAATGCACAATGAACTGTATGAGGGTTTGTTTTTTGATCATCTCATGAATTGTATAAGGGTTTTTTTAAAAAATCGTGCAGTGAAATGTATGAGGGTTGTTTTTTGATCAGGCAATGAATCATATGAGGTTTGTTTTTTGATCGCCTAATTAATCGTATGAGAGTTGTTTTTTGATCAGGCAATGCATCGTCTGAGAGTTGTTTTTTGATCAGGCAATGCATCGTATGAGGGTTGTTTTTTGATCAGGCAATGAATCATATGAGGTTTGTTTTTTGATCGCCTAATTAATCGTATGAGAGTTGTTTTTTGATCAGGCAATGCATCGTATGAAGGTGTGTTTTTTGATACTACAATGAATTGTATAAGGGTTTGTTTTTTGATCGTACAGTGAATCGTATGAGGGTTTGTTTTTTGATCGTACAATGAATCGTATGAGGGTTTGTTTTTTGATCCTACAGTGAATCGTATGAGGGTTTGTTTTTTGATCGTACAATGAATCGTATGAGGGTTTGTTTTTTGATCCTACAGTGAATCGTATGAGGGTTTGTTTTTTGATCAGGCAATGAATCGTATGAGGGTTTGTTTTTTGATCGTACAATGAATCGTATGAGGGTTTGTTTTTTGATCAGGCAATGAATCGTATGAGGGTTTGTTTTTTGATCGTACAATGAATCGTATGAGGGTTTGTTTTTTGATCCTGCAGTGAATCGTATGAGTTGTTTTTTGATCAGGCAATGCATCGTATGAAGGTGTGTTTTTTTGATATGACAATGAATTGTATAAGGGTTTGTTTTTTGATCATACAGTGAATCGTATGAGGGTTTGTTTTATGATCGTACAATGAATCGTATGAGGGTTTGTTTTTTGATCGTACAATGAATCGTATGAGGGTTTGTTTTTTGATCGTACAATGAATCGTATGAGGGTTTGTTTTTTGATCGTACAATGAATCGTATGAGGGTTTGTTTTTTGATCGTACAATGAATCGTATGAGGGTTTGTTTTTTTGATCATGCAGTGAATCGTATGAGGGAATAGTGCACGCCTGGCATTTACCCCGATTTTTTAATTTACGTTCATGAGCGATTGGAATTATGCGATTTGAGTGCGTGAGTAACGCTGCGATTACATTTTTACACTGAACAGCATGAAAAGATGTTCGTGATTACACCTGGATGCTGGCTAGATTGCCTTCCCTCTCCCTAACCTTCCCACTCCCTCGGTGTCCGGAAACCCTCCATCATAGCATCGTGTGTGTAATGAAATATTTCCCATTTTGCGCGTGAATTGTGCCGTTGTAATAAGCATAAGCCTTGCAATAATAACTGGAAACTGTCCGTGGAGTCGCAAGGTTAGTAGTGTGAACAAAAGACAGAGGAAGGCCATCACTACTAAAGTCAAAATTTATGTTTTAGGATGGTATGAAAGAGGTGATCGTACAGGTGATATGAGGACGAGAGAGTGATTGCTATATTCAAGGTGTATTATCTCCGAAGAACATTTTGTAAACCTGGTGAAATTTTGCTGATAATGATAATGATAATGATCAGATGACTGACTGTAAAGGAATTCTAGAAGGCTTTTACAATAATGGATGTTCTATGTAAATTGAGTACCAGTTCACTGGTAATTCCCTGTGTGTCATAAAAAGGCGACAAACAGGGTTGGCGGCAGGAAGGGCATCCGGCCGTAAAACATTGCTTCAAAAAGGGGACCAAAAAACAACAACAACCATGGTCCCCGAAAAAGGCCAACCCCCGCTTTGCGGGGAAAAATGGCCTCTAAACGGTGTTTTTTTTTTTTTTTTTAAATCTAATGTTGAGCGGTCTTGGAAGGAAGTCATCCGTTACTTTATGAATGGTGTATGGGGGAAACACTTTGCCCTCAATTTGTTCATGGCTTTAAGGGTTTCAACGAGAATAATGATGTGTTGAAAACACGACGTAACATCGAAATGGCCGAGACAGACTGGCTGCTTTCATGAGGTGGAGGAGGGTGATGTAGAGGAGTTGCCGGACTTGCACCAAGAGGAGCTCTCAAATGAGGACCTTCTACTGCTGGAGAAGGAATGCTAGGTGGATCTTAAACATGATAATTTCAATAAAATAATCCACTGTAATAGTAAAGATAGGGGCAATACCCCTGGCGCTCACCTGGTAGAATAAACAGTGTACTGTACTGACTAAAGGTATTTTAAACCAATTTCAATGCGTGCTAGAAGACAGGACAACATGTAGAATCATACGAACAGAATCATAAGCCTTTAAACAAATAAACAAAAAATACCTATTTTAGGGGGCAACCCCCAACCCACCCCATACCTCCTAAGACCTCAATTTTTCCAATGCCTTGAACAAACATTGGTACATCACAGATGATGAAGGTTGTGGTGAAGTTTCATCAAAATTGTGTGTGAAGGTTCTGAGAAAAAAAGGAAATACCTATTTTGGGGGGCAAGCCCCCTCATAGACCACCTTAGACCCTGATTTTTTTAATTCCAGGAACAAACTTTGGTACAACACGGGTGATGAAGGTTGTGGTCAAGTTTCATCAGAATTGCATGTGTAATTTCTGAGAAGAAAACAAATACCTATTTTGGGGGGGGGGGGGGGGGGGGGGGTCAAACCTGGACCCACTTTGACCCCCCGAAGACCCTCTTAGACTTAGATTTTCTTCGTGTTATGAACAAACTTTGCTACATCATGGCTGATGTAGGTTGTGGTGAAGTTTCATCGAAATATTGTGTGTGTAGTTTCAGAGGAAAAAGCAAATTCCTATTTTGGGGTGTCAAACCTGGATCCACTTTGACCCCCGGTACACCCCCTTAGACCCCGATCTTTTGTAATGCCGTGAACAAACTTTCGTCACCACACAACAAGTATCATTTGTGCCAAATTTGGTCGCAATCCCATCAGCGGTTTCGGAGAAGAAGTTTCAAGTGTTTACGGACGGACGGACAGACGACATGACATCCCATAAGCTCCCTGGAACTACATTCTATGTGAGATAAAAATTATAGCTGAACAATGATGATGAGAGTAATAAAACAGTAAAATAAAAGGATTATTGAAGCCGACGTTAAAAACAGAGAAACACACGATAACCTGTTTATTTGTAAACACTGTGTAACCCTCAAAAATGGGCTCATTCCATGTGAGCTAATAATAGGACAATAAAATGAGGATTGAGGCAACAATCCCCCTAACCTCCACCTCTTACATTATTATTACAAAAAAAAATTATTATTATTATTATTATTACAAAAAAAAAAGAAAAAAATTCATTATGGGGAAATTTGTTTTTATTTACACGTTTTTCATTTAAACGACTTCACCTTCAACAACGCAACTATGTCCTAAATCAAGAGGTTGCTGTACCACCCGTGCAGATTTGTTTTTTCAATGGCTCCTCAAATTGGGGCCCACAAATTTATTTGGTGCGAGGCCCACAAAAGATTAATCTGGCCCTGCCCACCATGCCCCCTCTCCCCTGCCAGCCACCACCACCACTCTTGGGGGAAGGGGGGATGAGAGGGGGGGGGTGGGGGGGGGGGGGAATCTCAAAATATCGTGATATCGGACCATTGCCGGACACTCTCAGTGAAAAGCATTGTATCCTTTCACTGAGAAAACTTCACAACAACAGCAACATCTACAATTGTTAGCATTGGCATATTGGTGGCATTAAAGTGTGATAATGCAGATAGATTTTGAATTTACTTTTAGCAGGCCTACGATCACATATGTCGTTAATCTTTACATTGTTGCTTACGTGGGTTTTTTTCATCAGCCAGGTAAAGGAGGTAATGAGAAATTGAGCAGCATGACACCCGAGGCTCTAAATTCATTCATTCCCAATGATGTCACATCAGTCACATTATTCTCATTCATTGATCTTGCACTTTGAAGCCTTACCTGGATTTGTCGTTAGATATTCACATTAGCTTGCAGAACTACAAATGCCCTCGCCTGGATTCCATATCTGGCCATTTGCCTGGTATGGTGGTGGATTTTAAAAATTTTTATGTTGAAGTCTTCAGCCATGGACTATAATAGTCCTCATCGAGGTCACACCTTGAATAAAAGAGCTGCATTGACAAATGAAACAAAAGTTTGAGCGAGACAGAAAGTAAGACCAGCAATCCTGATATGGAGAGTGTAAGATGGTTCTGCTCACCACTTTAACGCTCCTACCTCCGAACAGTAGTACTACCCTGAGCGGTTGCTGTCTACAACCTACTACCTAAAGTGGGTCTCTTGTCATCACCTAATCCGTCTGAGCATTTATTCCCTGCATTTTTTTTCCTTGAGAGCTTCACTCTCCCTCTCTTCTGGCATTGCCTGATTTATAAAGCACTCTGTGCAACTTAAAGTATTGTGGTGAAGTGTACACATCTCATAGACAGACATTTACTTGAAAACAATTATTAGTGCGGGAGACAGAGTTTGGCAATCACTTCCGTGTGTCCATGTGTTTGTCTGTGTATCTGTCCGGGCCATAACTTTTGTCATCAAATTTTCCAAAAAAACTTTGTTATGAGAATATGGAGAAAATAAATTAATTTGGTCAAAAGTGTGCCAACGGCACATACAATCCCATTAATCCCAAATAAAATCTCAAGTCACATAAAAATGCCAAACATGTGCCAACGTTACATAAAATCCAATTGACCTGGAATTTTAAGGATTTGCGTATTGGGTCACTGAATCGGTTCACCAATTAAGAGCTAGAAGCCGATTGTTTTTTAGATCAAAAGGTGAAAGGTCAAGGTCACCTAAAATAGTCATTTTGTTTGTATTTTTACCTCCGCTATCTACGATGGACAGAGGTTATGTTTTCACCACTGTCTGTTTGTTTGTTTGTGTGCAAGATTTCTCAGAGTTCTAGATGGTTTCGGACAAAATTTGGTGGACAGGTTGGGTGTGTGACAAGGAAGAATTGATTAGATTTTGGTGAAGATCCGGATCCGGATACAATAATTTTTTTAAAATTTTTATTGGTTATTCTTCACTATTGAGAAATGGGGACCAAAATTGATATATAATATAGCATTATATCTCAAAAAGTTGTGAATGGATTTTTACAAAATGTGGTGGCGGTTGAGTTTGTTAGATGACAATAACAAGCCAATCAGATTTTGCTTCAGCTCAGCAGATCCAGATCCAGCCTATTAGGTGGATATAAACCGTAAACTGTTCAGCCTCGCGGAGATATGCGCTATACCTAGTGCTGATCTAGTTAGCTCACCTGGAACAAAATATTCAGGGGAGGTTATGCAATGGCGCGTTGTCCGTCCGTCGGTCCGTCCATCAGTCAGTCCGTCCGTCCGTCAGTCCGTAAACACTTGAAACTTATTCTTTGAAACCGCTGATGGGATTGCGACCAAATTTTGCACAAATTATATTTGTTGTGTTGTGACTAAAGTTTGTGGTGGGGGTGGTGGGAGGTGTGGTGGGAGGGGGGTGGGGAGGGGGGGGGGGGTTGCCCCCCAAAATAGGCATTTGCTTTCTTCTCAGATACTACACATGCAATTCTGCTGAAACTTGAACACAACCTTAATCGCCCATGATGTACCAATGTTTATTCAAGGCATTGGAAAAATTGGGGTCTGAGGAGGTACACGGGGTGGGAAGAGGGGGTGGGGGGCGTTTGCCCCCCAGAATAGGTATTTTTTTTGTTTGTTTGTTTAAAGTCTTATGATTATGTTAGTATGATTCTACATGCTGCCCTGTCTTCTAGCAACCATTGGAATTGGTTTAAAATACCTTTGGTCAGTGCAGTGTACTGTTAATTCTACCAGGTGAGCGCCAGGGGCATTGCCCCTATGTTTTTTAGCTGTTTTTGTCATGTTTTGCATGAGGAAGAAGAAGTCTGAATACAAAGCGGGCACTTACCACACCTCTAGAGGCTTTGCATTTTCTGACGCTTTGTAGTTTTATTTTATTTCCTTCAGAACATTATGATGATGTCACATAGACAGACAGCGTACAATTACTAACGTTTATTTCTCTTTTCAGGATTCCCTTTGGACAGCATAGATGATGGTGAGTTTATGCTGACTTTAATTTACGTTCTTCCTTCATTCGATTCCTCAATTGTGAACTGGACCATCAAACATGGATTTTGACAATGTGTGGTACACTTTGTCCCTTTGTTCATTTTAAGCAGCCATTAATTGGCATTGCATTGTCGGTGCTGCACCGTGTGTGAACTGCTTTCCCCCCACGCCGTTCTCTCCTTCACCATGAACTCATATGCAGGTGCTCAGCTCCATCCAGAGTCAATCTTCTCCTTGTTATCTTGGCGGCTTGGTGTGTCTGATCATTTAGTGTGTGGCTCTGCATCACATTATTTCATTATCCTCTCTTTGTATTCTTTCTTCTCTCTCTCTCTCTCTCTCTCTCTCTCCCTCTCCCTCTCCCGCTCTCCCTCTCCCTCTCCCTCTCCCTCTCCCTTACGCGCTATGTGTCGTTTCCATGCTGTTTTCCTTTTCCCGCTTTCTGTCCGTCTTTACATCTTTATTTTCTTGTTTCAACCATTACCCTCTATTTGTCGTTTCTTGTCGAGAGTGAGAGGGAGTGGGATAGAGAAAGAATGAGAGAGAGAGAATGACAGAGTGAGAATGTGAGAATGTGAGAATACGTTTGGGTTCGACTGGAAGGCCTTGCTGCACAATCCAAACCACCATGCATACGTCCAACACAAAACAACGACCCTCTTGTTCATCTGACAGGTTGCACGGATATTTTGCATGCCAATTATCTTACAATAATTCACCAAATGTCCGTCTGTCCGTTCGAAGGTACCGCAAAAACGGCTGTACCGATCGCAACAATATTTTGGGTGGGTATTTCTGGGACCCCTTGGAATGAAATAGGCTATATTGTTTTTCCATTTTTTTCCCCCAATTTTCCAGTTTTTCCAAACACGATGGAATAGTATTTACCGATATGAACAGTGATGTGGCTTTTATTGAAATTCTACGAATACTATTTAGATTTTCATGAGAATTACGAACCTGCAGCGAATCCGGAAGTGGACAGATTACGGCAATGCGCGGGTTTGATGATAGCCCAATACAACCATCATCTAATCGTAATGTTAAATCATTAAACGTTAATCGTGTTAATCGTTTTGTTAAAGTATCAATTGTTGATTGGAATTGAGTGAATACAAGTACGATTTTGAATTCGTAATTGTGTTCACCCAACCGTGCGGAACTTCACATCAGGATTTAAATATTTGTTTATGTCACGAATGTTGTTAAAAGTTCATTTTTTATGTTAATGTTATTTCATTTGTGATTGGAGTTATGCTGTTTGGAATGAAAAAAGAGATATCGAGTTCAAGTGAATGACGAAATGCCGTGACGGTTTCTACTTTCTAAATGTGAAATTTGCGGATCGCCATATGCAGATTCGCCATTGACTGGGTATGGAACACACGTAACCGTTTGTTTGCGAACGGGTATGTTTTTCATGGAAGTCCTTCACGAACTTGCTGTCCATGTCTGACGTGCGACTGGAGGTGCTACAGGAATGTGGAATTTATTGGTTTCATGCTTCAGCATTCACCGTTTCTGCATTGTCTGTTTGCTTCTGGCCTCCCATAGCATGGGTACCTCACTAGTATTTCCAATGGCGGCCAAGAGGTATTCACTTTTTACTTTACTAAGAGGAATGCTAAAACAAGGCCGTGTTTACAAAACAAGACAAAGCAAAAACGGTCACCCACCATTTGAAGCTCAAGGTAAAAAAAAATCCAAACAATGTTTCCTTTTGATCACACCGAAAGGAAAACAAATAAGGTTTCCTTTTTTATCACATCGAAGGGAAAACCATTATACCACACACAACAGCAGAAAGGAGGGTGGGAGGGAGTGGTGGTGGAAGAAACCCATCACCCAGCGGTCTCATCAGGCCGCCAACTAAGGGTCTCCCATTACCGGGATGTGGGCTTGGGGTGTCTCTGTCTCTCACTCACTCTCTCTCACTCTCTCTCTCATTCCCTCACTCTCTCTCACTCACTCTCTCTCTCTCTCTCATTCTCTCACTCCCTCTCACTCTCTTACTCTCACTCTTTCATTCTTTCTCTATACCTTTCCCCCTTTTCTTCCTTTATCATTAGGCTCTTCATTTTTAAATGCTCCGTCATGATTATTTTGTTTTCTTCTTCTTTTCCTTCTCTGTTTCGTGTATTCCAATTTTCCTTTAATTAGTTTATTTCTATTTACTTCACCTTTTTGTTCTCAACTTTAGTTGTTTGACATTGTCCTCTCCCCTTTTTGTTTTGCTCATTGTTACTTTTTTATGACAAATGTTTTCCCCATCCTCGAATTGCAAGTCTTCCATCATCACTCATCTTTTATTTTCATCACTCCTCTGCCTTGTTCCAAAACTCATCTCCCCAGGCCTTGCCTCTGACTCCCCAGCTCTACCTCATTCCGCGTGCCTCTAATGTTGTTTCTATCAAACGTGAATGTGTGCCGCCTCTGGCAGCCGTATATTACAGCACACCATGCAGTTGTTACAGCAATGCTGTTCTCCCCCTCAGTACCTGATGAGGTCCTCGACCAGGCAACCAAAGTGTTGGAAAAGGGCAGTGAACAAGCATTTGGGGTAAGACAGTTTTGGTAACTGGTTGCATTATCATTTTATATAACAAGCCCAGCTGCCATGCACAGACCTATGAGGAAATATGTCACACCTCTCTGTGGAAAAAATAACTTACTGGAATTGAGGTCCAGCATTTTATGACCTTCATTCTTGTCATTGAGAAAGTTGGCTGGATTGGTTTAGTGGAGCCTCCAAATGTATGGCAAATCCACCGTGCAAGCTCTCATGATCGACTGATGCAATTCATAAACGAAGGATGCAAACCACCTCGCCGAGGCCGCAGCTTCCAACTGCACCTTAAAATGGCGCATGTAGATTTTACATTTAAATAAATAAATTTTGTACAAAGGTAAACTGTACATAGATTAATGAATAATTCAAGGTGGTTTGTCAGCTGCGGTGATATTCAAGTGTATATAAATAAATCAAATTTGTGTGTTGGTCATGGAGATGGATGGCTGGCAGGATGGTCTAAGGTGTGCACACGCCTCAGTGGGTCTAGTGGGTCCCTTGGATGGACCTTAAACTGGGAATCCCATCGGCAGGTATTAGTTGGTCGACGCTAAAGATCCCACGGTGTCCTTTGTGAAGCGTAGGCGAAAGACCCTGAACAAATTATAAATTCCTGCTTTAACTACTGTTCTATGAGGGAAAACAGTGCAGGATGACCCCTTGCCAAGAAACTGCTTTGGCTGAACCAACGCTCTGTAACATAGAGTATGGTACATCATTCAGTCAGTGGAGATGGTAAAGTGTATATTAATAAATGACCCAAAGTTGTGTGTTAGTAGTACAGATGATAATGTGTATATAAATATATAATTCAAAGTTCTGTGTTGGTAGTAGAGATGATGTGTACATAAATAAATGACCCAAAGTTGTGTGTTGGTAGTGGAGATGATAATGTGTATATAAATATATAATTCAAAGTTCTGTGTTGGTAGTAGAGATGATGTGTATATAAATAAATGACCCAAAGTTGTGTGTTGGTAGTGGAGACAATGTGTATATAAATAAATAATGGTCCCCAAAACCAGATTAAATTCTGTACAATTTTCTCCTGAAAAAAATTTTAATTGCCAAAATTCATAAATAAAATCGTGTGTCCCATGACTTTTGTCTCTTTTCCCAAAATCATTTCACTTATTCCATTCCCAGATATTGTTGCATACATTTGTCGTATATGAAAGAAATGCGTCCATCCATTTTTGAGTAGAGGCTCCAGACAGACAGATGGGCTGATGCATCCAAAATACAAACCCCCATCTGTCCTGACACCCGGCTGGGGGCTAAAAATTACAATTAATCATCGTCTCCATGAATTAATGCTGCATTGTGGGTTACGGTCTTCCAACTTAGCTGTCTGCAAAAGCATATATTTGTTATTATTTATATTTGGTGATATAATTTATATGTTTTTGGAAAAAAGAGCTCTTAAGAAATCGGGCCTTCGATTAATCTTTACCTGAGCCTTATATTGATAAGCTGACTTTCATACTGATCGATATTAATTGTCTACAGTTGGGAATCTTACTATAATTCACCAAATGTCCATCTGTCTCTGTCTGTCTGTCCGTCCGTCCGTTCCCAGGTACCGCAAAAACGACTGAACCGATCGCAACGAAATTTTGGGTGGGTAATCCTGGGACCCCCTGGAGTAAAATAGGCTATATTGATTTTCCAATTTCAGCTTTGGACTCCCGCCTAACGTTATTTTCCCGGGTACCGCAAAAACAGCTGCATCGATCGCAACGATACACCTCCAAGCCTGTGGGATTCCCATGGGTGACCCCACTAGTTATAATAATGGATGATTTGGTGACTGTCGCTGTGTGACTGTCATTGCAACAATCCATGTATTGGTAGAAGTGGAATATCGTGTCAATACGTCATAGATATGTAGAGATTGGTTGTACATTCATACCTTATTATATTCCTAGTAGTGTTCATACCTTACTTCGGATACATGGACAAAGCAGGCAAGATGATGGTGGCACAAAACTCAGGAGCCAGGAAGGATTTAGGCGGTTGCATGCAATAATTAACTTTTACCTTTTGTATGATTTAAACATATGTTTTAACATGACGCAGTGCGAATTGCTTTGCAATACATGTCCCCTAACGGTCCCAATGAATGTTCTTGTTCCAACCACTCGGCAATTGTGAGCCATATACACGAAGACAAATATACTTTTTTTTGTGCGGTGGGTGGTGTACAATAATTAAATAAAATCTCACCCGTGTCCGAAGGAAGCGTTTCATAGTCATTTTTAATATGAAATAGGCAAAGCCGAGAAACGAACGAATCCCATTAGAATTACCCTTCAGAACCCTTCAAAATTACCCTTCAGAACTCTTTAAAATTAAACACGGTGGGTTAGAAAGGTTCTCCTTCTTCATTTATGATGGACGGACACAGACAAATATTGAAGCGGCTTTGTCACTTTAAAAAAACCGATGCACATATATGAAGCAAAAACATGCGTACGGCTTATGTGCATGTATAATACATCATGGTTATATCCCTGGGAATATTCCAATTGCAATGAGCCATGGACTAATACCCAGGCCTAAGGCCTGAGGCCTGCTAATCTGTGCTGCTTCATGGAATGGTGGCACATGATTTTATTTGGGGTGGAGTCAGGGCAGCTGTCCACCCAATGGGTGTAAAGCAGTGGGGTGCAGTCAGGCCAGGTGTCCACCCAATGGATGTAAAGCAGTGGGATGCAGTCAGGCCTCCTCCCACTCCCTCCTCCCCCTTTCCACTATTTCCTTTTCACCCCAGCAGTCTCTTCCCTCCCTCTCGACACCCATTCTGCTTCAACCACCTACCAATTTCAAAGGGGTCCTATATACTATTACTTAAGGTTTCCAAGTAGTTACGTTGTAACTCCCCACTATTTCCTCTCTGCCCGCCCTCCCCTCCCTCTCCTTTCCCCACCCCTCTCTCCTCCTCTCTCCCTCCTCTTCCTCTCTCCTCCTCTCTCATCCCTCCCTCTCAACTCTGCCTCCTCTTCCTCTCTCCTCCCCCCCCTTCCTTCTTTCTCTCCTCCTTTCCCAATGGTCAGGAAGAGCTTTCAAAGAAGTCTTATATAGTATGTATGCCTGGTGTTGGCTTAACAGTTAAGGTTGCTGGCTTGAGATCTAAAGGTTCTGAGTTACCACTTTATACAAAACTGCCTGACTCCACCCCACAGCCAATATTACCGCTTTACACAAAAAGGTGCAAACACAGATCCTTGCAACTACAGACCAATCAGCCTGCTCCAAATAATCAGCAAGGTCATGGAATCCATCATCGCATCTGACATCAAATCCTTCCTCTTCTCCAATGGCTTGATCTCGGATCATCCATTTGGATTCAGACCAGGTCATTTTACTCTGGACATTCTGCTTCTGCTGTCTCAACAATGGATGGAGGTCATTAATTCCAAACAGGAAATCAGAGCTGTCTCCCTCGACATATCACGTGCCTTCGATACGGTCTGGTACCCCGCCCTGCTCACCAAAATCTCCTCATATGGTATCCATGGAAATCTCCACGCTTGGCTTGCGGACTTCCTCTCTGGTCGTAGTCAATGTGTAGCCCTGAATGGAATTGTCTCTTCTCCCCTTCCTGTTCAGGCTGGAGTTCCTCAAGGCAGTGTTCTGGACCCTGTGCTTTTTCTGGTCTTCATCAATGATCTCTCCGACTCTCTGGAAAATCCTCTCTATCTCTTTGCTGATGACTCCACTCTCTGCCGCTCCATTCCTCATCCCTCAGATTGGCAGTTTGCAGCCTCCTCACTCTCTGCAGACCTGGACAAAATCACAGACTGGTCAAACAAGTGAAACATGTCTTTCAATCCTGACAAATCTCACACTCTTACTATGTCTCTCCAAAAAGACCGACTGGACAACCCTCCCATCTACTTTCTCAACAATCCTCTCCAAGAAGTTCTGTCACTCAAACTATTGGGTCTCACTATCTGCCATGATATTTCCTGGGAAAACCACATTTCCAAGCTGGCCTCCAAAGCTAGGCGTCGACTGGGCATCCTCTGTCGTGCGAAGTCCTTCCTTGGCACACCTAGCTCGGCTTCACGCGGTTGAAACCAAACCATTCAGAATCATTGGAATCTCTCGCGGTGAAGCTGATTCTGAGGGCCTTTCTCTCTCTCACCGCAGGCAGGTAGGTGGTCTTTCTGTCTTCTACCGACTCCTCTCCGGCCTTGCTCCCCCTGCTCTGTTTGTGCTCTGTCCTCCAAATATTCTTGCAGGACGCACAGGATCTGCCAGCAAACCTCTTCTGGTGAAACTGACAAAATCAAGACTCTCTGCTCACCTTCACTCCTTCATTCCTCTTTTCTCCCGCCTCTGGAACAAACTCCCACAATCTCTTCAATCCCACTCCTCCCTCCAGGTCTTTAAAACAGATGTTCACCACCATCTCTTATCTTCCTCCATCCAAAACCTTGATCCTTTCTACCCCCGTTAAAACACCCCAAATCCGCCTCTTTAAATCCCCAACTAATTTCCTGAAATTCCTAGAAGTGTTAATTTGCTTTATACCATGTACCGCTCCCTCCTCCCTCAGCCCTCCCCCTTTCACAGATCTACCGACGTCCCTGTTCTCCTCTGTTGTTGTGCTTGTGTGCTTCCCTCTTTCCCCCTCTTGTTTCCCGCTCCCTTCATTGCCTGTTTTATGTGTCTGTGCATGTTTTCATGTTCAATGCATTAGCTGTTACACGAGCATCGATTCTGTATCCAAAATTTTTTTAAAAAGCGTTATGTTACGCAAGCTACAAAATCGCGTTACGTAATTTTTGAACGGCCCCATATTAGGGTGAAGCAATCAGTGACCATGTGACGAATCAGCTCGTTCTGATATACTGTGGGGAGGCTGACATGAATCATAGGTGTCGAGTTCATCTTTTAATTGCGCATTAAATGAGTGTTTCCCAAACGCTGTTAATCTTTAAAGATTGCTGTAAATGTGCGTTTCTCAATTGGCCCATCACCGGGTTTTGTCGCAGGTTGTGACCACGGCGCGGTCGTTCGTGTTAATGTATCACATTGCGATTACATTGTCATTCCAGAGTTGAGAAAAGCAAACATTTTTGTGACATGTGATTTTTAGTTTCCCTTTATTTTACTTGCTCTGCTTGATCCATTCAGGAATGCACCAGGTACATGAAGGCAGTGGTAGTTAAGGCCCAAGAATAGCTGTGATAGGTGCCAAAGAAGCCAAACCACCACTCCAATGTTGACTTGATGAGACCTGACTTGATGTTGGTAGTTTTTGTCTATGATAGCTATTAGCTTTGTGGTCGTCTGGAGCCATTCCCTACTTATGTGCAGTGGATTCAGAGCCGGTCATGTGTGTGACCTGCCTCTCTGTTCTATTTGCCGAGGCAGCACAGGTCTTTGACAAGCCTCAACATTTCCCCAAACCGCGCTCGCAAAGTCTTGGGCACTTTGTCATATTGCGAACATTTCTAAATTCTTTATACTCACTGTTTGGTCAAAATTATCCCACTGCAGCCGAAGCATTCCCTGATGTATTGCTTGTCGCTGTCAGTGTAAAAATGACTCCATCGTGTTGTGTCGCTAAGCATTATTCTTACTCATCTGTGCACGTTGCATTTATCAATTATGATGCTCGCAATCTGGAAACTAGACATTTTATTCTTTTTTAACCATCATTTTGCTCTTTCTTCAACCTCACCGCGAATCTCCTCCAGCCCTACCCTGCCAAGGTTTTCTGGAATTTCAGCTTTTCCCATTTAGCTCGCTCCTAACTTGTAATGCCATTTACTAGTAGATTTTTTGCAGCTACGTAATCCACCAAACATCTTCTTGGTGACCTTTATTGTGTTTGCTTTCTTGTTTCCGTGGAATCCGACATCTTCCGAATCCATCAATACATTTTGATCCCCTGGGAAAGAGGAGGAGGAGGAGGAGGAGTGTGTGGGTGGGAATGGGGTAGGGCAGGAGATGAACGGCTGCTCAGTATTTTAATTACCCACACTCCTGTCAACCTCCTCAGTCAATGGATGCATGATCATGAAGGACTGAATTTGTGTGTGTGTGTGTGTGTGTGTGTGTGTGTGTGTGTGTGTGTGTGTGTGTGTGTGTGTGTGTGCGTGCGTGCGCGCGCGCGTACAATCGGTAATCAATAATGCTTTCCTTAAATGTAATCGCAATTCCCAAGTTACAAAGTCCAATGGCAGAAAATAGTAAACATAACCTTTAAAAGTCATTTTTGTCAGAACATTTTGATGGGCCACTAATGGGATGATTTCAGAAGATTACACGTGAAAAGCAGGTTTAAGTGACGACGTCTGGTTTAAAGGTGGACTTATTTTGGAAACATAGCTTGTGTACACATTTTGGAGCTGCAGTGTGTGGTGGATGGAGGAGAGTGTACCATCGGGGATGCGGATGGATCTTCGTTTGAGTTACGGCCACCTGTGCTCTCCTTTTCAAACAGGTTTACATCGCAGTTGGTGTCGCGGCCTTCGTCTGCGCTTTGCTGGCCATCCTTCTGGTACTCATCAATAGATACAACCGCAGGACCAAGTTTGGAATCAAAGGTATTGATGAACAGGTTTGCCTTTTATCTTACTATAATTCACCAAATGTTTGTCTGTTCCCAGGTACCGCAAAAACGGAAGAACCGATCGCAACGATATTTTGGGTGGGTAATCCTAGGACGCCCTGGAGTAAAATAGGCTATATTGTTTTTCCAAATTTTTTCCAATTTCCAATTTTCCAGTTTTTCCAAACACGATGGAATAATATTTACCGATATGAACAGTGATGTGGCTTTTATTGAAATTGTACAAATACTGTTTAGATTTTGATGATTTGCGTGTGATATGATTTAACGGATGTTTATATAAATCGTTTAAAATAAAAAAAAGCCTTAAATTTCTGATATTTTGCCTTTTCATTTGGGCCTCCCAATTGGAGCCCCGCCCATAGGGCAGGTACCGTTGCTAGTATATTTAATTCATGATTTTGCTTCCGGTGTAATTTATTTCATGGAGGTGAATCAGTACGGCTTGTTCTACGGTATTTTCATCATCGAATTGCTTGTTTATTCATATTCAAAGTAAAATGTTTCAAATATTCATATTCATATTCATAGACAAGTAAAATGTTTCTCTTCTGCATGACCTTACCCTTGAACCCAATGATGAACATTTATTGGATGGAGCTGTCCGTTGTGCTGATGATGCTAAACCGAAGCCAATCCACAATAACTGTTTATGGGGTGAAGAGCACCGTGAACTTCCTTACAATTTGGACCACTCATTGGAAGTTGATGCACACACGACCCTTTCCTTTGTGGTTGTGAAGAGGCTTATCATTTGCACTAATTTTGTTTTTATTGAAGCTTTCTTTGATCCTCACATTTCTGATTATGCTTTGCGGAAAAGCGAAATGTAAATGGGATTTGGACCCAGAAAGGTCCTTGCTAAGCATAGCTCAAGCACATCTAAAGAACGACATAAACAACAAACAAAAACAACAACATTTGCAACCATGAATTGGATTGTAGCACAAAGTAAATTTATTAACTAAGAAATAATTAAAGAAAACAATGAAGGTTTGTAGCTGGACAGAGAGATGAGGAGATAAATAATGCACGAGAGAGAATTGAGCATTTCGCTCTGGCCTACAAACCCAAGAGGAGAATGTTGATGAGGTGAAACGGCAGCGAAATCCTGGTGCAAATGCAACCATGATACTCTTTGATCAGATGGGAAGGGATCAGGTTCGATGAATGAATGAATGATCATTTTAAGGCCTTTTTCCCCACTAGAACGGGGGTTAGCCTTGCGGGCCCCATGACAATCATGGTTCCCTGTTTGAGGCAACGTTTTTTTATGGCCGGATGCCCTTCCTGACGCCAACCCTTGGTCGCCTCTTATGATGTGCAGGGATACGGTGTACCTATTCTAAACCGGGGTACACACCGGGATCATTCATCCCAGGAAGCTGGTACTCAATTTGCTGACCTCGGACAGATGACAGGCTGAGTCAACCCCCCTGGCGTTAATTCAGCGATCGACCGGGATTCAAACTCATGATCCTAGAATCCCAATCAAGCACCCTAATCACTAAGTTTACACCAGGTTAGATGGATGTATACAATACCCACTAAGCTGCAAGATGCTTTCAAGAAAGAAACGAAACAACAAGCACGTCCAATTGCTGAAAAGATCCATTATGGGTTGTTCGACTTGGAATTCGACCTTCAGCCCGATGACCTTGACATCGCGAGC
>NC_136271.1:11225463-11230463 GCF_964187855.1 Myxine glutinosa
GCCCCAGTGTGAGAACAATATGTTCACATATTAATTATTGTAACAGTGTCAAGGCGTTCATTGTTTGACTTGCTATTTGCAGGAGTTGAAGGTTGTCACTCACAAGCACAATGTGGATCTGTCATCATTGAATTTAACTGCTTTCTTTAACATTTGTACTTGTCCACTTTTGCGTTGAAAATAGCAATAAATATATAGGCTTACATTATATGCACCACACTTTCCTTGCGGTTTGAACTCTGCCTCACAGCAACAGCAGACCAGCACATCACACTAGTTAACGACGGTGCAATCTTCGCAACACCAACGAAACTGCTCTCCCAAGCAAAGTTGAAGGGATATGAACAGAAAACTTACGCAGACACCCACACAAAATACCAGCAGCTGTGGCCAAATCTCTGCCAAGCATTTGTTGGTTTCCTGTGCAAATATTAACGGAGAAATATTTGTTTGAATTAAAGATGCCACTATCATTGCGCAATTTTAATAAAAAGAATCAAAGATTGTTACATGTAATATATTCATGGATATACACAGAGCTAAGAAATAAAACCACATCACACGTTAACAACATTTTAATAAAACACAAATACACGGGTTAGTGATATCACACATGTACATATGTACACTGAGTGTGTGTACAGTAACTGTACACTGGGTATGCCTGTCAATCACTGGCCTTTGAACAGCACCAGCTTGGTTGACTCGTGTCTTATTGACATCCCCATTCGCCTAACATTGTAGGTCTTTGCAATGTGGTGCTGCCTCAGGTCATAATAAGCATTGGTGAGAATACCTATCAGGTCGTACAGGTGATTATCTATGCCATATTGGGTTTCAATGATATGATTGCCCATATCAAAGAGTTCTTCTGAAGCTGTCATTTCCTTCACACATAGTAGAACCTGCTGAAATGTACAGAGTTTGATTGTGTGCACATCCATAAGGCTCTGGATGGCCTTCTCAGCAGTGTGCAAGACCTTCACCACACCTGGTGATGGGATCATAAGACCACCATTGTTCTTCAGCCTGAGCAGGTGGTAGGACTGAGAATAATCCTGAGGCATCGAATCGGAGAACAAAGCAAGTCTGCAAGTGTTGCACTGCACAGCTTTGCACACACGCCTGACTATCCATCGTGGTCCCCCTGTGCTGTCTTTCCCTCGTGGTCCCCCTGTGCTATCTTTCCCTCGTGGTCCCCCTGTGCTGTCTTTCCCTCGTGGTCCCCCTGTGCTGTCTTTTCCTCGTGGTCCCCCTGTGCTGTCTTTCCCTCGTGGTCCCCCTGTGCTGTCTTTCCCTCGTGGTCCCCCTGTGCTGTCTTTCCCTCGTGGTCCCCCTGTGCTGTCTTTCCCTCGTGGTCCCCCTGTGCTGTCTTTCCCTCGTGGTTGTCAGCTCTTTCACGAGCCTCGATTCAGTATACAAAAAAAAAGAAAAAAAAAAAGGACACGACATCCCAGGGCTTTGGCTTCCACCCCTCTACCCGTTTCATCTGAATACACCATTTCCTTCTTCTTTCTTCATGCCCTTCACTGGTGGGGAAGCTGAAAATAAGATAGCTAATTGTTTAAATTCAATCTGATTGAGCTGCATGGAAAGCAGACCTCAAACCTGCAGATTTTATTAGGTCTACTACCCTGTAAACACAAATAAGAGATATACATGTCATATATTTAGAAGAGATATTGTGGTATTCAACTTACAGATGAAATGTCAGACCATTCCCCTTCCTCTGTATATTTCGGCATCTTGCATGTGCACACTGCCTGGGAATCTTAACTGTAGCCTAGGCTACTCCCTCCTATATTTGAAGAAAGAACAAGCACAATGTAAAAGTTAATGCTTATATTTATAATGCTTATATAAATATAATAGGCCTACCTTTGACTGCTTGGCAATAATATTGAATACAGGATAAGTCAACCCCTTGGTGTTGAAGATCTCGGTCGAGAATTCTAACCCCATGAGAATTCCTGAACATGGCCAAGTTTCCTCATGAGTCATGGATAGTCCCAAATGTGCCCCAGAATCTCCTATCTTTATTCAATGATTTATGAGAGCTGCATTTTGGAGGTACATGTACCTCATGGACAGAACATTTAAGAGAATTAACATTCTACTGTGGCGGACACGAAAGCCCACTGGCGTGGTGACATCATTCCGCGCACCAAG
The DNA here is from genome assembly GCF_964187855.1 of Myxine glutinosa. NCBI lineage: Eukaryota > Metazoa > Chordata > Myxini > Myxiniformes > Myxinidae > Myxine > Myxine glutinosa. The sequence goes on from NC_136271.1 coordinate 11,227,633, forward strand.
TGGGCGGCGGCGACGGCCGAGGGGTAGGCGTGGCCTGAGGATATACACAGGGTGCGCAGCCCGGAGCGCGCTAGTGTTACAGTGAGCTCCTGAAATAAAGACACTTATAAGTTACCGCATGTCTGATTCCTCCTTGCTCGCAAGCAGCGCGCGTAACGCCGCGCTTTACTGGTGACCCTCGACGTTGGATCTGCCGGAGCGATCCTTCCACACACGACGCCATTGCCATGGCCAACTTCATCAAACTTCCCGAATTTTGGGAGGCCCAGGCCGAAGTCTGGTTCGTCCAGGCCGAAGCCCAATTTCAGCTACAGCGCCTCACCGGCGACGACACGCGCTACTGCCACGTCGTCGCCTCCCTCGGGGCTGGCACGGCCGCTCGAGTTGTGTCCGTCCTTCGCCACCCACCGGACGGCCACAAGTACGAGGCACTCAAGCGGCTACTCCTAGCCACGTTCGGCCTCACGGACGACGCACGGGCCGACCGCCTCCTGGATCTCCCCGAGCTCGGCGACACGCGCCCGTCGGTCCGAATGGACCATATGCTGTTACTGTTGGGCGACGAAGCCCCCGGTTCTCTATTCCGGGCGCTTTTCCATCGCCAACTTCCAGCGCAGGTTCGCCTCGCGTTGGCCGGGACCGTGCTAACGGAACCCCGAGCATTGGCAGCCGAGGCGGACAGGTACTTTGCGGCCGTCACGGACCTCGAGGCTGATGCTGCTGATGATGCTGATCCACAGCATCAGCTTATACAGCATAGGCAGCATGCTGATAGGCACCTCGTGACCACCGCCACGCCCCGCCTACCGCCGCGGAGAAAACCGCCACCGCGGGGAAACCCGCCAACTCCACCGGCCTGGCGGAGCCAGCCGCGCTCCTCCAGCTCCACCACCTGGTGCTGGTTCCACGCCAGGTTCGGCCACGAGGCTCGGCAGTGTCATCCGCCATGCTCCTTCAACAGGTCGGGAAACGCCCGGGCCGGCGCTCAATAGTGGCGATGAGCGCCGGCCGTTCGAGCAGCCTGCTGTTCATAACGGACACCTTATCCGGGCGCCGTTACCTGTGCGACACGGGAGCGCAGGTGAGTGTCGTTCACGCCGGTACGTCAGACAAGCACGCCGCGGGCGGGGGCCCCGCGCTGCTTGCCGCGAACGGGACGCCCATCCGTACGTACGGAAAACGCTGCCTCTCTCTGCGGTTCGGAGGGCAGTTTTTCCGATGGACGTTTGTCACCGCTGACTTGCCCATGGCACTGCTTGGCGCGGACTTCCTGTGCGCTAATGGGCTCCTGGTCGACGTAAAGCGCAGACGTCTTGTCCAGGCCGAGACGTTCAGCTCGCTCGCTTGTGCGCTGCCCAGCTCGTCGAGCAGCTCAACGAGCGGCTCGCTGAGCGGCTTGCCAAGCGGCTTGCCGAACGGTTCGGTTCCGGCCACGTTGATCTGTACGCTTCCGGCAGCGGACGCATTCACCCGCCTCCTCGCCGGCTTCCCGGCCCTCACGCGGCCCACCTTCTCGGCGGGGGCCGTCAAGCACGGGGTGGCCCATCACATCCCCACCGTCGGGCCACCGGTCTACGCCCGGGCACGCCGCCTCGAGCCGACGAAGCTGGCGGTGGCAAAAGCGGGGTTCGCTACCCTGGAGCGACTCGGCATCGTTCGGCGCTCGGAGAGCGCTTGGGCGTCGCCGCTGCACATCGTGCCGAAGCCTGGCGGGGGATGGCGACCGTGCGGGGACTATCGCCGTCTCAATGACGCCACCACTCCCGACCGCTACCCCGTCCCCCACATTCAGGACTTTTCCGCCCGTTTGGCAGGCATGTCCTTCTTCTCAAAGGTGGACCTCATACGCGGCTACCATCAGGTCCCCGTCAGGCCGGAGGACGTCCCGAAGACGGCGGTCATCACGCCATTCGGACTCTTCGAGTTCCTGCGGATGCCCTTCGGTCTGAAAAATGCGGCTCAGGCGTTCCAGCGACTGATGGACAGCGTCCTGCGCGACTTGGATTTTGTCTACGTCTACCTGGACGATATCCTGGTCGCCAGCGCGTCCCGCGAAGAGCACCTACGCCACCTCCGCACGCTCTTCGAACGCCTGGGCCAGCATGGCCTGATTGTGAACCCCGCAAAGTGCCGGTTCGGCGTCGCCGTAATCGATTTTCTGGGGCACCGTGTCACCAGGCACGGAGCCGTCCCCCTGCCGGCCAAGGTGGAGGCGGTGAAGGGGTTTCCGCGCCCCCGCACGATCAGAGGGCTGCAGGAGTTCCTGGGCATGGTGAACTTTTACCATCGGTTCCTGCCCCGTATCGCCCAGCTCCTGCGCCCCCTGCACGAAGCTCTCCGAGGTAAGCCAGGCAAAGGCGACGTTACCTGGACTGAGCAGATGGACACGGCGTTCACGGGCGCGAAGCTCGCCTTGGCTAACGCCACCATGCTCGCGCACCCGGCGCCCGATGCACCGATCGCCCTCACCACCGACGCCTCGGACTACGCGGTGGGCGCGGTGCACGAGCAATGGGTGCGTGGAGCTTGGCAACCGCTGGCGTTCTTTAGCCGGCAGCTTCGGCCGCCCGAACGCCGCTACAGTACCTTCGACCGCGAGTTGCTCGGGCTTCACTTGGCGGTCAGGCACTTCCGCCATCTGCTCGAGGGCCGTGCGTTCACGGCCTTCGTCGACCACAAGCCGCTGATCTTCGCGATGGGCAAGGTCACCGATCCGTCGTCGGCCCAGCAGCAGTGTCACCTCTCGGCCGTGTCCGAGTACACGACGGACATCCGGCACGTCGCGGGGAAGGACAACCCGGTGGCGGATTGCCTTTCCTGGGCCGTCACCC